>NC_068439.1:66296583-66596583 GCF_023373465.1 Oncorhynchus keta
CAAAGGACATATCTTGATAAGCTCTTATTTAGCTCTTATATCATGTGAAAAAAAGTTTTACATAGTCCAGACAACTCACTTAACTATTCCTGATGTATTCACTTAAATAGAAACTATTTGAGTATCAAATGTCCATCAAATGTGCACATTTTTACTGCAGCCATTTTTGTTTTTGTTTTTGTTCTCTCCCCAGCCACTGTTGAAGAAAACGGTCCTCACAACAATACAATTGAACAGGATGATGACTACACTCATGATTATGAATACATTGATGAGGATGAACTTGACAGCATCAGGAGAAAATTTAATGACCAAAGTATTCACATAACAGACAAGAAGAAATCAGAAAAAATTGCCTTGCAGACTGCAAAACAGGTTTAGTATAGAAGTGAATGATTGGTTTTGATGACTATCTAATACATATCCAACCCAAGCTCAAAGTCTAACCCCATATTGTTTGTGTAAAGATCAATACAAATGTTGGCATGTGATATATGCTGTACAGTGCCTTCAGAAAGTATTCACACTTTTTCCACATTTTGTTGTGTTACTAAGTGGTATTAAAATGCATTTCATTGTCACTTTTTTTGTCAACGATCTACACAAAATACTCTGTAATGTAAAAATGGAAGAAAAATTCTAACATTTGTAAAAGATTCATGAAAAATAAAACACTAATATATCTTGATTAGATAAGTATTCAACCCCCTGAGCCAATACATGTTAGAATCACCTTTCTGGTTAAGTCTAAGAGCTTTCCACACATGGATTGTGCAACATATTCCCATTATTATTTTCAAAATACTTCAAACTCTGTCAAATTGGTTGTTGATAATTGCTAGACAATCATTTGCAGGCCATAGATTTTCAACCAGATTTAAATTGAAACTGTAACTTGGCTTGAATGGAACATTCACTCTCTTCTTGGTATGCAATTCCAGTGTATATTTGGCCTTGTTTAAGTTTATTGTCCTGCTAAAAGGTTAATTAATCTGCCAGTGTCTGGTGGAAAGCAGACTGAACCAGGATTTCCTCTACAATTTTGTCTGTGCTTAGCTCCATTCCATTTATTTGTATCTGTAAAAACTCCCGTCTTTAAAGATTACAAGCACACCCATAACTTGATGCACCCACCACTATGCTTGAAAATGCAGAGAGTGGTACTCAGTAATGTGTTGTATTGGATTTACCTGAAACATAACACTTTGTATTCAGGACAAAAAGTGAATTGCTTTGCAACATTTTCTGCAGTATTACTTTAGGGCCTTGTTGCAAACAGGAAACATGTTTTAGAATATTTTTTATTCTGTACAAGCTTCCTTCTTTTCAATCTGTCAGTTAGGTTGGTATTGTGGAGTACCTACAGTGTTGTTGATTCATCCTCAGTTTTCTCCTAACACAGCCATGTTCAAAGGGATATACAATGTCATTTTACATTTTATTTTTTTTACCAATAGGTGCCCTTTGCAAGGCATTGGAAAACCTCCCCGGCCTTTGTGGTTGAATCTGAGTTTGAAATTCACTGCTCGACTGAGGGACCTTACAGATAATTGTATGTGTGGGGTACAGAGATGAGGTAGTCATTCATAAATCATGTTAAACACTATTATTGCACACAGAGTGAGTCCATGAACTTATTATGTGACTTGTTAAGCACATTTCTACTCCTGAACGTATTTAGGCTTGCCATAACAAAGGGCTTGAATACTTTTGTAAAAATGTCTAAAAGCATGATTCCACTTTGACATTATGGGGTATTGTGTGTAGGCCAGTGAAAAAAATGTATACATTTAATTCATTTTAAATTCCGTCTGTAACACAACAAAATGTGGAAAAAGTCAAGGGGTGTGAATACTTTCTGAAGGCGCTGTAATGTTCATATTTCAAGCAAAATGTTATGCTCTTTATACTGAGCCACTCTTCCATTGAAATGTATTATTATATTCATGATACAAGAAATAAATTGTTTGTACGTTAATCAACAAGGACATTTGCCTACTGTGGAAAATTAATCATTACAAAAACTCTGGATGTGTATATACTACTGTGTGAAATGTAATTCAGAAACATTGAACAATTAATCATTATGAATGGCATCTGATGTTAACTTTGGGACAGGTTGAAACTGAGCTAGTTGGAGTGTCGGACTGATTTGCTGAATCCTCAGCAGCTGCGTGTCATCTCTTTGAGAATGGAGAAGAAGGTGGAAGCAGCAAACTTAGGGTCATGGACCAGATCCTGTAGGAGCTCTCGGCCCTTCTCCCGAGCCTTGTCAGAGCACATGGCCGAGCGCCAAATCCTCACCAGAGAACCCACTGTCATAAGGAAAACAACAGGAAAATGTGTAAGGATGTGGTTTAACCTGATGCAAGTGATGTGTTACTGTAGATCTCTCAATGCACTTCATACATTTCACCACTAGAGGGAGACTGCAGACTACATCAGGGATCTCCAATCCTGTTCCTGGAAAGCTATCCTCCTGTAGGTTGGTTTTCGCTCTAACCCCATTTGTAAATAACCTGTTTCAGCTTATCAACCATGTAATTATTAGAATGAAGTGTGCTAGATAGGGTTGGAGTGAAAACCTACAGGATAGTAGCTCTCCAGGAACAAGGTTGGAGAGCCCTGGACTACATTGTTACAGACTGGCATCTGTCTACCATCTCAATTTGACTCTGAAATGTATATTTCACTCTACTTATCATACAAGCAAAACATATCATTATATTTTCTGAATATTTGTCTTGAGAGACTAAAAGTACTCACTCAGAATCCTGTTCATTCTGGTCATCCAGCCAAAGATATAGAGGGTGTGGTTCTCCTCCTTGCTGAGGTCAGCTATGTTAGGGGCGCTATCCCCCTCCTGAAGCACCCTGCTGGGCAGAGGGCTCATGAACAGCACAGAGTTATTCAGGTTGGACTGGAAGTGTGTTGCTGCTACGTAGTCTGCAGAGTTCATCCAGTTTTTGGCGAATGAAACCTCTGGGCTGGAATAGTAGCTCATCCTATAAAGTTCAAAGGTTTGATTTGGACGTACAGTAAGGACTCAATTGTGACTCAGTGATTGCGTCCAATAATGTTGTTATTTTGTTAGATTGAGGCAAAAGCTGATTGGAGGACAGAGCATACAGTTTGAACTGAGAGTCATATGTTAAATGAAACAAAACATTTGTTGTCAGAGTTCCAACAATGAAGGAAGACAAACAGCGCATTGACAACTGGTGATGACCTGCAGAATGATACTATATGTTCATACTCACTTTGCCCTGCAGCTGGTTGAGGCAGTATTCAAAGAGAGCTGTTGACCTGCCCAATAGACACCCAGAATCTGGTCCCTTTTCTCAAAGTCAGAAATCTCAGATGCACTCACGTCTTTCAGAGTCTAGAATGGAATGGTAGCATATTAAAAACCAAGACCAACAATTCATTCTATGCAATCACCAATGAGTCACTTATGAATAGTAACTTACACAACTAAAGGAACATACAGATTATGCCTCCTATAGGGAAAAGGGAAAAGTAGATGCTCATTAAATACCTGGAAGAATTCTTCCCACTTGGCCATAAGGTCTGGATACTTAGTAGAGCACTCTGTGTAGGAGGTGCAGTAGTCCTCTGCTGCCTCAGCTGGTGCCTGTACCTGGACCTGAATGAGACCATCTCCAATCACGTCTTTCTGCACAGCAGCCAGGAACGGGATCACTGAAAGGTAGTAGTTCACACCTGAACAGACAGAGAGGTTACTAATGGTATTTTATTGACAAGCTGTAAATGTTAAAGTTCTAGTGCAGTCAGAATCCATTTTTTTTGTATTATATTGTACAACAGCTGATAAAGTGTTATTTCCTGATAGTTGCCCGTTGAAAGTACAATCTACACAGGACCTTCTAATCAGCAGGTTTGCATGTGCGGGAGTGTCGGCTTTCCATGGTAACATCACCAAGCGGTAAATTAGTTAATAGACCTACATTATAGCAAAAAGAGTTCCAGACATCTCTGCCAATAACAGCTAGTTTTCAGTTTTACTCAGACCTCTGCTAGACAGTCCTAGCAAATGCTTTTGCTAAAAAGCTATTTTTGTATATTTTTGAAGATTTGAATGGAAAAATATTACAGTAAGGTACTTAATTGTTCCCCAGAAATGATTTGATATTGATATAAAAAAAAAGGACTGCATTGGACCTTTAAGTGCACATGTAGGGCCACACACATGGCCTGCATGGTTGAATATGTGTAACACTACTGTACTTACAGGCCCACCAGCTTGTAGCAGAAATGCACATGGGATCTCCTTCCTTTCCACATGTTGTAGCGCCAGTAGGGTCAACCAACCGTCCTATAGGAACAGAAGCGCATCTGGTCACATCACTTTTGCTTTTCATTTCCACATGAAAACCTTTGAGAAACGTATTCACAAGACATAATGACTTCTCACCATTACCAATAACAGGGGAGATTAGCATGTTATATCATACTCCATGACATGCTGACTTCTCACTGTTACCAATAACAGGGGAGGTTAGCATGTTATATCATACCCCCATGACATGATGACTTCTCACCGTTACCAATAACAGGGGAGGTTAGCATGTTATATCATACCCCCATGACATGATGACTTCTCACCATTACCATTAACAGGGGAGGTTAGCATGTTATATCATACCCCCATGACATGATGACTTCTCACCATTACCAATAACAGGGGAGGTTAGCATGTTATATCATACCCCCAAGACATGATGACTTCTCACCATTACCAACCCCATAACAGGGGAGGTTAGCATGTTATATCATACCCCCATGACATGATGACTTCTCACCATTACCAATAACAGGGAGGTTAGCATGTTATATCATACCCCCATGACATGATGACTTCTCACCATTACCAATAACAGGGAGGTTAGCATGTTATATCATACCCCCATGACATGATGACTTCTCACCATTACCAATAACAGGAGGTTAGCATGTTATATCATACCCCCATGACATGATGACATTCTCACCATTACCAATAACAGGGGAGGTTAGCATGTTATATCATACCCCCAAGACATGATGACTTCTCACCATTACCAATAACAGGGAGGTTAGCATGTTATATCATACCCCCATGACATGATGACTTCACCATTACCAATAACAGGGGTTAGCATGTTATATCATACCCCCATGACATGATGACATGGGAGGTTATACCAATCAGGGAGGTTAGCATATATCATACCCCATGACATGATGACTTCTCACCATTACCAATAACAGGGGAGGTTAGCATGTTATATCATACCCCCAAGACATGATGACTTCTCACCATTACCAATAACAGGGGAGGTTAGCATGTTATATCATACCCCCATGACATGATGACTTCTCACCATTACCAATAACAGGGGAGGTTAGCATGTTATATCATACCCCCATGACATGATGACTTCTCACCATTACCAATAACAGGGGAGGTTAGCATGTTATATCATACCCCCATGACATGATGACTTCTCACCATTACCAATAACAGGGGAGGTTAGCATGTTATATCATACCCCCATGACATGATGACTTCTCACCATTACCAATAACAGGGGGTTAGCATGTTATATCATACCCCCATGACATGATGACTTCTCACCATTACCAATAACAGGGAGGTTAGCATGTTATATCATACCCCATGACATGATGACTTCTCACCATTACCAATAACAGGGGAGGTTAGCATGTTATATCATACCCCATGACATGATGACTTCTCACCATACCCCCATAACAGGGAGGTTAGCATTACATGATGACTTCTCACCATTACCAATAACAGGGAGGTTAGCATGTTATATCATACCCCCATGACATGATGACTTCTCACCGTTACCATACCCCATGACATGATGACTTCTCACCATTACCAATAACAGGGGAGGTTAGCATGTTATATCATACCCCCATGACATGATGACTTCTCACCATTACCAATAACAGGGAACAGGGGAGGTTAGCATGTTATATCATACCCCATGACATGATGACTTCTCACCATTACCACCATGTTATAACCCCAGACATGGAGGGAGGTTAGCATGTTATATCATACCCCATGACATGATGACTTCTCACCATTACCAATAACAGGAGGTTAGCATGTTATATCATACCCCCATGACATGATGACTTCTCACCATTACCAATAACAGGAGGTTAGCATGTTATATCATACCCCCACCATTACCAATAACAGGGAGGTTAGCATGTTATATCATACCCCATGACATGATGACTTCTCACCATTACCAATAACAGGGGAGGTTAGCATGTTATATCATACCCCCATGACATGATGACTTCTCACCATTACCAATAACAGGGGAGGTTAGCATGTTATATCATACCCCCATGACATGATGACTTCTCACCATTACCAATAACAGGGGAGGTTAGCATGTTATATCATACCCCCATGACATGATGACTTCTCACCATTACCAATAACAGGGGAGGTTAGCATGTTATATCATACCCCCATGACATGATGACTTCTCACCATTACCAATAACAGGGGAGGTTAGCATGTTATATCATACCCCCATGATGACTTCTCACCATTACCAATAACAGGACATGAGGGAGAGTTAGCATGTTATATCATACCCCCATGACATGATGACTTCTCACCATTACCAATAACAGGGATGAGGTTAGCATGTTATATCATACCCCATGACATGATGACTTCTCACCATTACCAATAACAGGGAGGTTAGCATGTTATATCATACCCCCATGACATGAGACTTCTCACCATTACCAATAACAGGGGAGGTTAGCATGTTATATCATACCCCCATGACATGCATGTTATATCATACCCCCATGACATGATGACTTCTCACCATTACCAATAACAGGGAGGTTAGCATGTTATATCATACCCCCATGACATGATGACTTCTCACCGTTATCAATAACAGGGAGGTTAGCATGTTATATCATACCCCCATGACATGATGACTTCTCACCATTACCAATAACAGGGGAGGTTAGCATGTTATATCATACCCCCATGACATGATGACTTCTCACCATTACCAATAACAGGGGAGGTTAGCATGTTATACCATACCCCCATGACATGATGACTTCTCACCATTACCAATAACAGGGGAGGTTAGCATGTTATATCATACCATACACCCAAATACAAAAAAATGGACATCTTTATTTACAAGAATCTTAAGGGTGTCAATAATTTTGACACATACCTGTTTGAGAGAAGAACGTATTACTTGTTAAACATATCTTTCTTTGAGCAATTGCATTGGTATAAATTATATAATTTACCATTTTTTTGAACATACAAAATAGCTCAGTATTTGAATTATTTATTTTACACATTCATTATTGCTCATCTTTATCAAGGGTGTCAATCATTTCAGACTCCACTGTATTTGGCTTTTCAAATCTACTTAATGATTGCCCAACATACCTGATCTGAGTTTCCAGCCCATCTGCAGAGGCAGGCCCCAGAACAGACTGTCAGTCTCATTGGTTCCCATGGAGGCCATGTACTTGTCTGTGGATCCCACCAGTATCCTATACAGACTCATCCTCTGCAGGTAGTTCCAGGGGTTGATTGTGACCACGTTGTCCACCTGAGGCAGTTCTGACAGCTGGCTGGGTGCCTGGTCCCAGAGGATGGGGAGGCCATTTTCAGTGACCACTGCTGCGTTGGCCCACAGGGCAACTAGCTGAAGCAGGGAGAGGGTCCAGATGCACTGCATGCTGGCTACCTTACTAACGGCACACCTAAATAAGTAACAGATCCCCCCCTTTTGTACTGGACTGGGCAATGCACTTTGGACTTACAAAGCCACATGACAGAGAAGAGGTACCAGTGGGGGTAAATCCACTGTAATCACTATTTCTCATCATGCGGTTTTCTGTCCACTCTGTACTTTTGAAGAGCCATAGGACAGAAGTCAGAGAAACAACCAATCAATGTCCATAGACGGACAGAGACATCAGCCATCAGCAAACGTGATCTATAGAGATGTAAGAGGCTTCATTCATTCATCAGTGATTGCTTCATCATTATTCTAAAAGAGCATGGGCACGTTCCTCTGCCCAGGGGTTGCTGACGCATGCCTGATCTTACAATGCTTGGATAGGTATTTTAAGTATCAGCTAACCACATATGGAATAGTGGGAAAAGTACCACATTTTCATACTTGCGTAAAAGTAAATGTACCTTAATAGAAAATGACTCAAGTAAAAGTGAAAGTCACCCAGTAAAATATTACTTGAGTGAAAGTATTCTTGTTTTAAAAGTAAATGTAATTGCTAAAATATACTTAAGTATCAAAAATAAAAGTATTACTCATTTTAAATTCTTTATATTAAGCAAACAAGAGGACACAATTTTCTTGTTTTTTAAATTTACAGATAGCAAGGGGCATACTCCAACACTCAGACATCATTTACAAACAAACGTTTTGCCAGATTAGCAGCAGTAGGGATGACCAGAGATGTTCTCTTGATAAGTGAGTGAATTGGACCATTTTCCTGTCCTGCTAAGCATTCAAATTTTAACGAGTATGTTTGGGTGTCAGGGAAAATGTATGGAGTCAAATTTTAGCAACCAGGAAATGACGAAGCGATTTCTGCATAGTGCATCTTTAAGTACTTTACACCACTGATAATATGTTATAGCAATCTGTCAGTCAATGACACAGTCGATGACATGGCACGCAACCATTGGTTGATGCATGCAACATCAGAGCAGGGGAACGCTACCATTGTCTGTACCTGGCCTGCCATTGTCGACCCTGCCCCGAACTTGTTCACTGTCACTAGCCGGCTACCACCCGGTTACTCAACCCTGCACCTTAGGCTGCTGCCCTATGTATATAGACACTGGTCACTTTAATAATGGAACACTGGTCACTTTAATAATGTTTTCATACTGTTTTACATATGTATATACTGTATTCTACTATATTCTAGTCTATGCCACTCCGACATTGCTCGTCCTAATATTTACAGTATATATTTCTTAATTTTAAAAAATGTACTTTGAGATTTTTGTGTATTGTTGTGAATTGTTAGATACTACTGCACTGTTGGAGCTAGGAACACAAGCATTTCGCTACACCCGCAATAACATCTGCTAAATATGTATATGTGTCCAACACAATTTGATTTGATTTGATTTTTACTCCCCTGTGTGATTCCCGTTTGTTAATGCTTGTCTATGTTTACTTTGCAATGTTTTCCAAGGTCAGCTAACAGTAGGCTAGGCTAAGATAAATGTGAGGGTAGACACTGTTGTCTCTAGGATGAACTGAGCCAAACTGTCCTGCATGAGGGCTTGGGGTTCCCAGAGTGAATTGACTGTGCTGCTGTTAAATGTATGTGCAACATATACATACATTTACTTGTGGATGATGTGCTGCCTGACCCTAAAAGATGGAGCTAGAACATTTAGTTAATAGGGAAACACTGTGTTATGTTAGGCAAATCAAGTGTAGATTGATAACATTGTTGATTAACCATAGAACACATTCAGTGATGCAATATACACAAGTTGTCCAAACAACTTTTAAAAAGCCTGTGGGAAGGATCAAGAGCAAAACTAGATGTTTGTTCATTCACCTGTGTTGTATGAAACGTGGCTAATGCACCTGGTTGTCAAAACAGACAGTTAGACATCTGGCTGTGTTAGGAGTTAATGAGTCCCCTGGTTGGGCAGGTGTGAACATCATGACTGGTGAGGGCCAGAGGTGGAGTTTACCATTGGAGAAACTGCAAACAGGGACTGACATAATGAGTGGCCTCAAGTTAACAGTCTCTAATTTGACACGTTCTATTGCATCACACCATTACATGTCTTTGAATAACAAACACATATTTGGGGGTACTAACCTGACATATGGACATTGTTTTAAGATGGTCATACCATGGATCATTTAGATATTTGATTTTGAATATTAGGTTTTGAATTTTCTTATATTATATAAAAAATGATTTGATAAAGAATTGAATTTGGCCTTTACTGCAATAGCCCATAGAAACAAATTCAATAACACTGTCAAAAATGTCCAAAAAGAGAGTCAAAAGCAAATAAATAAGGAATACGGTTTTGAAGTATCTGTCCTATATCTATGAGATATAAGAAAGTTCAGGATATATTTTTGTTTTTTTGGACACATATTTAACTCCTTGTTTTAGTTCACACAAAACTACCTCCATACTTCCATTCATTTGTATGGGTTACCTTCAGATGTGTCCCGTGAAATGTGTGGGGGTCTTAGAGCAAAACGGAGAAAAGAATCATGTTCGTGAGAGACTCCCCTTCTCACGAACACACTACATACATTTTAGTGAGAAGACCGATTTTCGGGATGTCTCATGGTCTGACAAACACAGCTGTAGAACCTTCCAGAAGGACAACTGTCTCTGCAGCACTCCACCAATCAGGCCTTTATGGTACAGTAGAGTGGCCAGACGGAAGCCACTCCTCAGTAAAAGGCACATGACTGCCCCCTTGGAGTTTGCCAAAAGTCACCTAAAGATTCCCAGACCATGAGAAACAAGATTGTCTGGTCTGATAGAACCAAGATTGAACTCTTTGGCCTGAATGCCAAGCGTCACGTCTAGAGGAAAACTGACACCATCCCTATGGAAAACTGGTCACCATAGCAACACCCACCCATAGCACGCGCTCCAGCAGGTATATCTCACTGGTCATCCCCAAAGCCAACACCTCCTTTGGCCACCTTTCCTTCCAGCTCTCTGCTGCCAATGACTGGAAAAAAATGCAAAAATCGCTGAAGTTGGAGACTTATATCTCCCTCACTAACTTTAAGCATCAGCTGTCCTAGCAGTTTTACCGATCGCTGCAGCTGTACACAGCCCATCTGTAAATAGCCCATCCAACTACCTACCTCATCCCCATATTGTTTTTATTTACTTTTTTTGCTCTTTTGCACACCAGTATTTCTACTTGCACATCATCCTCTGCACATCTATCACTCCAGTGTTAATTTGCTAAATTATAAATTGTAATTACTATGGCCTATTTATTGCCTTACCTCCTTACTACATTTGCACACACTGTACATATATTTTTCTATTGTGTTATTGACTGTACTTTTGTTTATCCCATGTGTAACTCTGTTTTTTTTGTTTTTTGTCGCACTGCTTTGCTTTATCTTGGCCAGGTCGCAGTTGTAAATGAGAACTTGTTCTCAACTGGCCTACCTGGTTAAATAAAGGTAAAATAATTTTTTAAATAAAAAATGGTGTTGGCAGCATCATGCTTTGGGAATGTTTTTCAATGACAGGGACTGGGAGAATAGTCAGAATCGAGGGAAATATGAACAGAGTAAAGTACAGAGAGATCCTTGATGAAAACCTGCTCCAGAGCAATCAGGACCTCGAACTGGGGCAAAGGTTCACCTTCCAGCAGGACAACAACCCTAAGCACACAGCCAAGACAATGCAGGAGGGGCTTTGGGACAAGTCTCCGAATGTCCTTGAGTGGCCCAGCCAGAGCCCGGACATGAACCCAATCAAACATCTCTGGAGAGACCTGAAAATAGCTAAGCAGTGATTCTCCCCATCCAACCTGACAGAGCTTGAGAGGATCTGCAGAGAAGAATGGGAGAAACTCCCCAAATACAGGTGTGTCAATCTTGTAACATCATACCCAAGAAGACTCGAGGCTGTAATCGCTGCCAAAGGTGTGTCAACAAAATACTGAGTAAAGGGTCTGAATGCTTATGCAAATATAATATTTAATTTGTTTTATAAATTAGCAAACATTTCTTAAACCAGTTTTTGCTTTGAGTTTATGGTTTATTGTGTGTGGATTGATAAGGGACATTAAAAACAATATATATTTTAGAATAAAAATAAATAATAAAATTAGGAAAAAGTCAAGGGGTCTGAACACTTTCCAAATGCACTGTTCCTAGTTAAACAATTCACAAGGTACATTACACACATTTATCTAACCAACAGTATAACCTTTGCCACAAAAAAATAACCTACAAATAAACTTTGTGTCCATGATGAGTGTTTCCTTCTTTAGATTTTGAGTTATCTGATAAAATTCCTAGTAACTCGAAAGGGATAAGCAGTGATGTTCTGTGTATTTTGTGTAATCTATTACCACATCAGTAAATATAAATTGTCCAGGCTCAAGGTGCATTTGGATCACCCCTATTTGTAAGTAAACTAACTGATTGGATGGCCTTGTGACCAATGAAATTGGCAATCATATCATATGACGTAATCTCTCTGATCATTGACATTATCATGTCTGTAAAAGAGCAGTCTCTCCCCAGTCCCCATAGAGAACAACGCAGTGTTGTGATTTACTGTAGGTTCCACAGAAGAGTTCTGCTGGTATTATTGATAAAATTGCTTGCTTTACACAAGGAAGAACTAATTACTTCACATACAAACATTAAAATTGGAATGATACTTTTCAAAGTTTGATCATCCTCAATGGTGCTGAGGTGAGTGGTTATATCACCACCTGCATGGCTGAGAGGTGGGGTAAGAAACACCATAAAAATAATTCATACTTGTGTGCTGAATTGAAAAAATCTGCATATTGATGAGTTGAATTGAAAAATTTACTTTATTATCTTTTGTAATGGCAAAACACATCCCCTTGGGTATTTCCGAAAATATTTTCCATGAATAAGCAACAATAAATTACATTTTAATACATTTTATTAAGTAACACTCAACTGTGTGGATTTTTTAAAATGAACATGTCGTCTGACCATAGCACCGCCTGGAGTTTGATACAGGGCATTGGCACTTCGATTGGAACCAGTGCTATGTTCAGATGAAATGAAAATATATATCTTTGGCCACGCACACAAGTGGTGGGTTTGGCCTTGAGAAATTGAAGCATATGTAGAAAAGTATCTCATACCTACTGTAAAATATGGTGGTGATAAAAAATATGTTTTATTTACAATGATGGCCTATCCTGGCCAAAATGACACTGAGCCAATTGTGCGCCGTCCAATCACGGCCAGTTGTGATACAGCCTGGAATCAAACCAGAATCTGTAGTGATGCCTCTAGCACTGAGATCTAGAGCCTTAGACCGCTGCGCCACTCGGGAGCCACACTTGTGAATCTTTGAGGTTATTGGGCTATTTTGCTTCTGCTGGTCCTAAGGCCAAGGTCAACGGAATCATGAACTTTATTAAGTACCAAGAAATTTTAGCCAAAAACCTGGTTGCCTCTGCCAGGAGATTTACACTTGGTCGCAAGTGGGTCTTCCAGCAAGACAATAACTATAAGTACTAAAATCCACAAAGAAATTGTTGAAATTGACATGGCCATCTCAGACGCCAGACTTGAATTGAAGAGGGCAGTCCATAAGCACAGACAAAGGATATCAAGGATATGGAAATATTCTGTGTTAAGGAATTGTCTAAGATCCCTCCCAACACATTCACTAATCTCATAAAACATTGTAGAAAAAGGTTTGGGATGTTATCCTCGGCAAGGTGAGATATTGAAAGGTATTGAAAACAGGGGTGTCAATCATTTTGTGGGGTCTGAAACAGGGGTGTCAAGTAAATACAGTGGGATTCGAAATGATTGACACCCTTGATAAAGATGAGCAGAAATTACTGTATAAAATAAATCATTAAAATACTGAGCTACAGTATATTGTACGCTCCAAAAAAATGGGAAATTGTTTTATTTTATACTACTACAATTGCTCAGAGAAAGATGTTTAGTTTAATACTAAAGTAATACTTAAAAAAACAAACATTTTAATGTAGGGGTCCAAATTATTGACACCCCTTAAGATTCTTATCAGTAGGGTCAAAATATCATACCCCCAGGGTGGCTCCCCTTCACGTTCGGGTGGCGCTCGGCGGTCGTCGTCGCCGGCCTACTAGCTGCCAGTGATTCTTTCCTCCCCCTCCTTATGTGTTTATTGAGTACATCTCTTTTGTGTTGGGTATAATTAGGGAGGCTTTATTAGTCAGCCGGCCCGCCTGGTTCTTTTTGCGGGATTAATTATTGTGACCTTCTGTTTGGTAGTAGAGCAACGTGTTTGTTCCTGGTCGTGTATTTTTGGTTGTGAGCACACTGTGTTGCGTTTTGGTGCATTAAAGAGCACAGCATCGCACTCTCTGTTTCCTGCGTCTGACTCCACACCCACGACACCCGGAGCGTTACACGGGTGGAGATTATAAGGGTACATGGCCATTTAATCCCAGATTGTTCTTCAAGATGTTCAAATGTTCATATATAACCAGCAGGGTCAAATAATAATCACAGTGGTTGTAGAGGGTGCAACAGGTCAGTACCTCAGGAGTAAATGTCAGTTGGCATAGCCTTTTCATAGCCGATCATTCAGAGGTCGAGACAGCAGGTGCAGTAGAGAGTCGAAAACTGCAGGTCCGGGACAAGGTAACACATCCAGTGAACAGGTCAGGGTTCCCTAGCCACAGGCAAAACAGTTGAAACTGGAGCAGCAGCACAACCAGGTGGACTGGGGACAGCCAGGGGTCATCAGGTCAGGTAGTCCTGAGGCATGACCCTAGGTCCTCCGGAGAGGGAGATGGAGAGAGAGAGAATTAGTGGGAGCATGCTTAAATTTGTACAGGACACCAGATAAAACATCTAGGGTATTACTTAATGTTAAATTAAGATCCTCAGTCAGGTGGTTAACCAATTTTTGTACTCAAAAATACATTTTGATTGTCCTTTGGTAGGTGGAGGGGAGTCTGGAAGGGCATTTAGAAATCTTTGGGTTGTTTGGTGGAGCACCATTTCCATTCCAATGTTCTGGAATTTATAGCACAGCATTTGCTGATCCTTGGGGTCTGAGCAGATTATTTGTTGCAATTGCAAACGTAATAAAATGGTGGTCCGATAGTCCAGGATTATGAGGAAAATATTTAGATCCACAATATTTATTCCACAGGACAAACTAGATCTAGGGTATTACTGTGGCAATGAGTACAAAACCAACTGAGTTGATGATGCCTCTGAAATCCTTTTGGAGTAGGTCTGTGGAGTTTATACTACTATCTGTACTTACTGGTGGCACAAACGCTGTTTCATCCTTTCCTACACGTAAATTGCCCTTGTCTAACGATTGCATCAGAAGCTGTGCTTGCAACACGGCTATCCTCACCATAAGGATATAGTTCTCTTGTACATTTTTAGTACATTGACTGCAATTAGATGGCATAGTGTTAATGTTACTACTTAGCTTTTTCGGCTGGTGGAGGTCCTGTAGAACCATTCCCAGATAAAGTGTCCGGATAGAAAAGGTTTAATGAAAAAAGTTGAGCGAGGAAATAACTAAGACGTTGGTAAATTATTTAAAAGTGAAAAAACTTTGTTTGGCAGAAAGCTATATAACGTAAACTCACCCCATTCCGTACAAATGTGTGCCACCGCAACATTCAAACAAGGCTACAAAGAAAACTAATGGGACTGTGTTGACTTCAAAATTGGGGGTGTGAACTAGGTTTCTATTTAAGTGTTGATCGACATGGTAATGGCTCTCTGGTATTGGAGAAAAGTTGAAAAAACGGTCCCTCCGTTACATCGTGGCGTGTCATGTCGTAACGTACAGCACGCATAAAGCAACTATTTCTGTCTTACAATCTCTCTCCACCAGGTGTAGCACTTCTCTCATCATTTAAAAACAAGAAATGGACAGTGTTGGGGGTAAGGGGGATACCTAGTCATTTTCTGCGTCATCATTGCATGCAATCCTCATTCTCAAAGCCGCTGTTTACTTCTAAGATCACTTTAGCACCGCCCTAAAAACCCAATTCAAATTCGACACAAACCTTCAAATAGTTATGTAATGACACATTATATAAACTCTTTATAGTGTTTTATTTACATTTTAGAGGCGATAAGGTGATAAGTTGGACAGAATGAGTGAAAAAAAAGCCATTTTCCCACACAACATCTCTCCTTCTCACTATTACGCATGAATTTCACCCGCCATTTTTAAAAAGACCCGACGGGGCTCATTGCCTTCTTGAATTATGCAGAAATGGGCAGCGTGGGGTCATGTAAATGATTCTGTTGGAAAGGGGAGAAATTGTGCTTTACAATGGTATTGACATTACAGTTGATCTGGAAGTATTACGTTTTTGGGGAGCTAAAATAAGGTCAATTGTACGGACCAAGGCGATGTACAAAAGTGAGTGAGTTTACGTTAGCAACAAACAGCACAACAGCACGGAGACAAGTCTGGAAGTTGAGGGAGAAATATTTTACTAGAAATTATAATTCAAAACTCTCCTGAATCAAATGTAAAATATTGCATATACCATGGATTAATAGTTTAATTCAAATAGCCAATCCATATAAATGTTACAAACAGAGCTGGTGGGTTAGAGTAACTAATAAAGGGATCAGTTGGAGATATGAAATGGTGTCCAGAATGATAGATTCCCCATAATGACAAGGTCTTTCTCTGTGATTTGTTCTGATTGGTTGCTCCCTGAAATGAGTGTGCCTTTCTCTGTGCTATCTTTAGATAGATGTTAAGCATCCCTACTCATGAGATGTAGAATGAGATCACCAAAGACACAGTACTTGATACTTTGCTTTGAATCTAAATACATCCTCCATCACAGGCCAAGTATTTATAGTAAAACTCCTCAATGCCTCAAATATGTCACTCTGCTTCCTGATCTGCATGTCATGCTTTTTAGTCACATGATCCACTCTATGCTCTGCTTTACAACACATTTCAAATGGGACTCAAATCCGGGTACCTGCTGTTTAGTTCAACACCATCCATTAGACCAAATGTCTGGTGTTGAGCTGGGGAGTTAGCCTAGCGTTTAGTATCGTTGGGCCAGTAACCGAAAGGTCACTGCTCACTGGTTTGAATCCCTGAGCTGAATAGGTGAAACATCTGTTGATGTGCTCTTAAGCAAGGCACTTAACCGTAATTTCTCCAAGTAAATATGTCTGGATAAGAGTGTCTGATAAATGTAAACTGTTTAGTTCAACATATGCCATTAGACCAAAGAGCTGTTTAGTTTAGTTTAACACCAACCAAATCCAAAGATAAATGTTATGTCCTTTAGAGTACTTTCTTCTAAGGTAGGCCTAATCTACATTCGAAATACAATAAAATATCAATAAAATGGTTAAAAATGATTTATAAGTTAAACACAGTTTCACGAAAAAGACCTGGGAAGTATTGGCACAAGTGGAATGCTTCTCTTCATTTGCCTCCTTGAACACATTATCTAAGATGGCCATGTCATTGTTTAGTTTGAAAGAATTAGGTACATACAGCACTGTTCACACATAGTTTTACATTATATGTCACGCCCAGATCTGTTTCACCTGTCCGTGTGCTTGTCTCCACCCCCTCCAGGTGTCGTCCATCTTCCACATTATCCCCTGTGTATTTATACCTGTGTTTTCTGTCTGTCGGTTGCCAGTTCATTTCATTTGTTCAAGTATACCAGCGTTTTGTCTCAGCTCCTGGTTTTCCCTGGTCTCGCTTTTCCCCTTCATCCTCCTGGTTTTTGACCTTTGCCTGTCCTGACCCTGTACCTGCCCGCCTGACCACTGCCTGTCTCTGAGCCTGCCTGCCATCAAGTATCTTTGCTCCACCTCTGGATTACTAACCTCTGCCTGCCTTGACCTGCTGTTTGCCTGCCCCTGTGGATACAATAAACATTGTTACTTCACACAGTCTGCACTTGGGTCTTACCTTAATTCCTGATATTATATTGATGTAGCTTTACAAAAGATCATGTACTGTAGTAGCAAATACATTTATATTTAGGGGGAATTTGTATTGAATACTAGCTCCCTGGTATACAACCCTGGTATACAGAAAATACCCGAGCTCTGAAGCAAGCTTCCAGAAAATTGGAACGAAATGGCGCCACACCAAACTTGAAGTCTTAAGACTAGCTTGGAAAGACAGTACCGTGCAGTATCAATCATCCTATTTTTCCAACTTAATTGAGGAAAATAAAGAACAATCCAAAATTGATTTTTGATACTGTCTCAAAGCTAACTAAAAAGCAGCATTCACCCAAGAGAGGATGGTTTTCACTTCAGCAGTAATAAATTCATCAACGTCTTTGAGGAAAATATCATGATCATTAGAAAGCAAATTTCAGACTCCTCTTTAAATCTGAGTATTCCTCCAAAGCTAAGTTGTCCTGAGTCTGCACAACTCTCGCAGGACCTAGGATCAAGGGAGACATTCAAGTGTTTTAGTACTATATCTCTTGACACAATGATGAAAATAATCATGGCTTTTAAATCTTCAAACTGCATACTGGACTCTATTCCAACTAAACTACTGAAAGAGCTACTTCCTGTGCTTGGCACTTCTATGTTGAACATACTAAACGGCTCTCTATCCACCGGATGTGTACCAAACTCACTAAAAGTGGCAGTAATAAAGCCTCTCTTGAAAAATCCAAACCTTGACCCAGAAAATATAAAAAAACTATCGGCCTATATCGAATCTCCCATTCCTTTCAAAAAAAAAATTGAAAAAGCTGTTGCGCAGCAACTCACTGTCTTCCTGAAGACAAACAATGTATACGAAATGCTTCAGTCTGGTTTTAGACCCTGTCATAGCACTGATACTGCACTTGTGAAAGTGGTAAATGGTGTCAGACCGAGGCTCTGCATCTGTCCTCGTGCTCCTAGACCGTAGCAATGCTTTTGATACCATCTATCACCACATTCTTTTGGAGAGATTGGAAACCCAAATTGGTCTACACGGACAAGTTCTGGCCTGGTTTAGATCTTATCTGTCGGAAAGATATCAGTTTGTCTCTGTGGGTGGTTTGTCCTCTGACAAATCAAGTGTACATTTGTGTTCCTTAATGTTAGGTTTTAGGACCACTATTGTTTTCACTCTATATTTTACCTCTTGGGGATGTCATTCAGAAACATGATGTTAACTTTCACTGCTATGCGGATGACACACAGCTGTACATTTCGATGAAACATGGTGAAGCCCCAAAATTGCCCTCGCTAGAAGCATGTGTTTCAGACATGAGGAAGTGGATGGTTGCAAAAACGTTCTACTTTTAAACTCGGACAAAACAGAGATGCTTGTTCTCGGTCCCAAGAAACAAAGAGATCTTCTGTTGAATCTGACAATTAATCTCGATGGTTGTACAGTCATTTCAAATAAAACTGTGAAGGTCCTCAGCGTTAGTTTGGACCCTGATCTCTCTTTTGACGAACATATCAAGACTGTTTCAAGGACAGCTTTTTCCCATCTACGTAACATTGCAAAAATCAGACATTTTCTGTCCAAAAATGATGCAGAAAAATGTATCCATGCTTTTGCCACTTCTAGGTTAGACTACTGCAATTCTGTACTTTCCGGCTACCCGGATAAAGCACTAAATAAACTTCAGTTAGTGCTAATTACAGCTGCTAGAATCCAGATTAGAACCAAAAAATGTATCATATTACTCCAGTGCAAGCCTCTCTACACTGGCTTCCGGTCAAGGCAAGGGCTGACTTCAAGGTTTTACTGCTAACCTACAAAGCATTACATGGGCTCCTACCTATCTTTCCGATTTGGTCCTGCCGTACACTCCTACATGTACGCTACAGTCACAAGACGCAGGCCTCCTAATTTTCCCTAGAATTTGTAAGCAAACAGCTGGAGGCAGGGCGTTCTCCTATAGAGCTCAATTTTTATGGAATGGTCTGCCTACCCATGTGAGAGACGCAAACTCTGTCTCAACCTATAAGTCCTTATTGAAGACTCATCTCTTCAGTAGGTCCTATGATTGAGTGTAGTCTGGTGGACAGAAAGGTGAACGGAAAGGCACTGGAGCAACGAACCACACTTGCTGTCTCTGCATGGCCGGTTCCCCTCTTTAAACTGGTATTCTCTGCGCTAACCCTAACACCGGGGCTGAGTCACTGGCCTACTGGTGCTCTTCCATGCCATCCCTAGGAGGGGTGTGTCACTTGAGTGGGTTGAGTCACTGACATGGTCTTCCTGTCTGGGTTGGCGCGCCCCCCCCCCCCGCCAACTTGGGTTGGCGTGGCGGAGATCTTTGTGGATCTTTGTGGGCTATACTATGGCCTTGTCTCAGGATGGTAAGTTGGTGGTTGAAGATATTCCTCTAGTGGTGTGGGGGCTGTGCTTTGGCCACCCCTCATAGCCTGGTTCCTCTCTAGGTTTCTTCCTAGGTTTTGGCCTTTCTAGGGAGTTATTGAAGTCTTCCGGGTTGGAGCGAGCGGTCGCATCGCACTTCGCTCCGCAGGTAGAATAACTTTTTCATTACATTTCATTATAGTACAACGGTTGATTTGTCTAATCTTAGCAATCTCTTCTTAGCTAGCTACATAGCCGTCCTTGTATCAGAGATAATTGCATAATTATCGTATTTCGTCGCCCTAACGTAGCCTTAACTGCTATTCGCCCAGCAGCTAGCAAACGCTAGCATAAGCCCACAGATTAGCATCACTGTAGTGCTATTCACTCAACTGAACGACTTGATTAGTTTAGTGTTAGCTAGCTACATAGCTGTCTTTGTTTCCAAGATAATTGTGTAGTTTAGAGTGTGTAGTCTTGGAGTGATTATCTTAATTTACCGAGGTTCGCTAGCCAGCTATTTGTCGTCCTTAACGTAGGAGACTCTGCTAGCTAGCCAACAGCTAACAGCTAACAGCTAGCCAACGTCTACTGAATCGAATTCAACAACCCGGTCGCAGTCACAGGTAGTATCACATTTTCATTTCATTTCATTACAGTACAACGGTTTGATTTGTTTGATCGTAGCTAGCTACATAGCTAGCTACATAGCCGTCTTTGTTTCAAAGATAATTGTGTAGTCTAGAGCGATTTTCTAGGTTAGCTAGCCAGCTATTGTCGTTCTTTAACGCAACGTAACGTAAACAACACTGCTAGCTAGCCAGCTAGCCCCCGACTAGTAGCACTGTAGAAACTATTACACTCAACGGAACGACTTGATTAGTGTTGTGTCAACAACGCAGCTACTGCCAGCTAGCCTACTTCAGCAGTACTGTATCATTTTAATCATTTTAGTCAATAAGATTCTTGCTACGTAAGTTTAACTTTCTGAACATTCGAGACGTATAGTCCACTTGTCATTCCAATCTCCTTGCATTAGCGTAGCCTCTTCTGTAGCCTGTCAACTATGTGTCTGTCTATCCCTGTTCTCTCCTCTCTGCACAGACCATACAAACGCTCCACACCGCGTGGCCGCGGCCACCCTAATCTGGTGGTCCCAGCGCGTACGACCCACGTGGAGTTCCAGGTCTCCGGTAGCCTCTGGAACTGCCGATCTGCGGCCAACAAGGCAGAGTTCATCTCAGCCTATGCCTCCTCCAGTCCCTCGACTTCTTGGCACTGACGGAAACATGGATCACCACAGATAACACTGCTACTCCTACTGCTCTCTCCTCGTCCGCCCACGTGTTCTCGCACACCCCGAGAGCTTCTGGTCAGCGGGGTGGTGGCACCGGGATCCTCATCTCTCCCAAGTGGTCTTTCTCTCTTTCTCCCCTTACCCATCTGTCTATCGCCTCCTTTGAATTCCATGCTGTCACAGTTACCAGCCCTTTCAAGCTTAACATCCTTATCATTTATCGCCCTCCAGGTTCCCTTGGAGAGAGTTCATCAATGAGCTTGATGCCTTGATAAGCTCCTTTCCTGAGGACGGCTCACCTCTCACAGTTCTGGGCGACTTTAACCTCCCCACGTCTACCTTTGACTCATTCCTCTCTGCCTCCTTCTTTCCACTCCTCTCCTCTTTTGACCTCACCCTCTCACCTTCCCCCCCTACTCACAAGGCAGGCAATACGCTTGACCTCATCTTTACTAGATGCTGTTCTTCCACTAACCTCATTGCAACTCCTCCAAGTCTCCGACCACTACCTTGTATCCTTTTCCCTCTCGCTCTCATCCAACACTTCCCACACTGCCCCTACTCGGATGGTATCGCGCCGTCCCAACCTTCGCTCTCTCTCCCCCGCTACTCTCTCCTCTTCCATCCTATCATCTCTTCCCTCTGCTCAAACCTTCTCCAACCTATCTCCTGATTCTGCCTCCTCAACCCTCCTCTCCTCCCTTTCTGCATCCTTTGACTCTCTATGTCCCCTATCCTCCAGGCCGGCTCGGTCCTCCCCTCCCGCTCCGTGGCTCGACGACTCATTGCGAGCTCACAGAACAGGGCTCCGGGCAGCCGAGCGGAAATGGAGGAAAACTCGCCTCCCTGCGGACCTGGCATCCTTTCACTCCCTCCTCTCTACATTTTCCTCCTCTGTCTCTGCTGCTAAAGCCACTTTCTACCATTCTAAATTCCAAGCATCTGCCTCTAACCCTAGGAAGCTCTTTGCCACCTTCTCCTCCCTCCTGAATCCCCCCCCCTCCTCCCTCTCTGCAGATGACTTCGTCAACCATTTTGAAAAGAAGGTCGACGACATCCGATCCTCGTTTGCTAAGTCAAACGACACCGCTGGTTCTGCTCACACTGCCCTACCCTATGCTCTGACCTCTCTCTCCAGATGAAATCTCGCGTCTTGTGACGGCCGGCCGCCCAACAACCTGCCCGCTTGACCCTATCCCCTCCTCTCTTCTCCAGACCATTTCCGGAGACCTTCTCCCTTACCTCACCTCGCTCATCAACTCATCCCTGACCGCTGACTACGTCCCTTCCGTCTTCAAGAGAGCGAGAGTTGCACCCCTTCTGAAAAAACCTACACTCGATCCCTCCGATGTCAACAACTACAGACCAATATCCCTTCTCTCTTTTCTCTCCAAAACTCTTGAGCGTGCCGTCCTTGGCCAGCTCTACCGCTATCTCTCTCAGAATGACCTTCTTGATCCTAATCAGTCAGGTTTCAAGACTAGTCATTCAACTGAGACTGCTCTTCTCTGTATCACGGAGGCGCTCCGCACTGCTAAAGCTAACTCTCTCTCCTCTGCTCTCATCCTTCTAGACCTATCGGCTGCCTTCGATACTGTGAACCATCAGATCCTCCTCTCCACCCTCTCCGAGTTGGGCATCTCTCGGCGCGGCCCACGCTTGGATTGCGTCCTACCTGACAGGTCGCTCCTACCAGGTGGCGTGGCGAGAATCTGTCTCCTCACCACGCGCTCTCACCACTGGTGTCCCCCAGGGCTCTGTTCTAGGCCCTCTCTTATTCTCGCTATACACCAAGTCACTTGGCTCTGTCATAACCTCACATGGTCTCTCCTATCATTGCTATGCAGACGACACACAATTAATCTTCTCCTTTCCCCCTTGTGATGACCAGGTGGCGAACCGCATCTCTGCATGTCTGGCAGACATATCAGTGTGGATGACGGATCACCACCTCAAGCTGAACCTCAGCAAGACGGAGCTCCTCTTCCTCCCGGGAAGGACTGCCCGTTCCATGATCTCGCCATCACGGTTGACAACTCCATTGTGTCCTCCTCCCAGAGCGCTAAGAACCTTGGCGTGATCCTGGACAACACCCTGTCGTTCTCAACTTACATCAAGGCGGTGTCCCGTTCCTGTAGGTTCATGCTCTACAACATCCGCAGAGTACGACCCTGCCTCACACAGGAAGCGGCGCAGGTCCTAATCCAGGCACTTGTCATCTCCCGTCTTGATTACTGCAACTCGCTGTTGGCTGGGCTCCCTGCCTGTGCCATTAAACCCCTACAACTCATCCAGAACGCCGCAGCCCGTCTGGTGTTCAACCTTCCCAAGTTCTCTCACGTCACCCCGCTCCTCCGCTCTCTCCACTGGCTTCCAGTTGAAGCTCGCATCCGCTACAAAACCATGGTGCTTGCCTACGGAGCTGTGAGGGGAACGGCACCTCAGTACCTCCAGGCTCTGATCAGGCCCTACACCCAAACAAGGGCACTGCGTTCATCCACCTCTGGCCTGCTCGCCTCCCTACCACTGAGGAAGTACAGTTCCCGCTCAGCCCAGTCAAAACTGTTCGCTGCTCTGGCCCCCCAATGGTGGAACAAACTCCCTCACGACGCCAGGACAGCGGAGTCAATCACCACCTTCCGGAGACACCTGAAACCCCACCTCTTCAAGGAATACCTAGGATAGGGTAAGTAATCCTTCTCACCCCCTAAAAAGATTTAGATGCACTATTGTAAAGTGGCTGTTCCACTGGATGTCATAAGGTGTATGCACCAATTTGTAAGTCGCTCTGGATAAGAGCGTCTGCTAAATGACTTAAATGTAAATGTAAATGTTATTCCTAGCCACCATGCTTCTACACATCCATTGCTTGCTGTTTGGGGGTTTAGGCTGAGTTTCTGTACAGCACTTTGAGATATCAGCTGATGTAAAAAGGGCTATATAAATACATCTGATTTGATTTGATGGCGTATTGCTGCAGAATGCTGTGGTAGCCATGCTGATTACGTGTGCCTTGAATTCTAAATAAATCACTGACAATGTCACCAGCAAAGCACCCACACACCATCACACCTCCTTCTCCATGCTTCACGGTGGGAACCACGCATGCAGAGATCATCCATTCACCTACTCGGTGTCTCACAAAGACACAGCGGTCGGAACCAAAAATCGCAAATTTGGACTCATCAGACCAAAGGACAGATTTCCACCGGTCTAATGTCCATTGCTCATGTTTCTTGGCCCAAGCAAGTCTCCTCTTCATATCGGTGTCCTTTAGTGGTGGTTTCTTTGCAGCAATTCGACCATGAAGGCCTGATTCACGCAGTCTCCTCTGAACAGTTGATGTTGAGATGTGTCTGTTACTTGACTTCTGTGAAGCATTTATCCTCTGCAGCAGAGGTAACTCTTGGTCTTCCTTTCCTGCGGGCGGTCCTCATGAGAGCCAATTGATTATTTCTGTGATATTTTGACTATTTTTGCAGATTGTACTTGATACTTCACATTATATATTGCTTAATTTTCCTCTGTCTCATAACAACTGACCAACAGCATGCATACAATACACAGATTAATCTGGGTCTGTGAAAATGGCCCATAATGTAGGCTAGAATGCAATAATTATGCTTTCTACTTCACAAATGAGTCATATATTCTATTTATGTATTTATTTCTCTATTTCTCTATTTATTAATACATTTGATCCTTTTTGGTTCATGTATCTACATTCTGATTTGCATCTGTATCTGAGATGCAAGCAGGGTGTAATTGCATGTTTGAACAGTTTTTCGTACCTCGGATGTTTGATATTCCTGTTTCTTTAAAGGGATACTTTAAAGGGATACTTCGTGATTTTGGCAATGAGGCCCTGTATCTACTTCCCCAGAATGGTAGAGTTAGAAACATTTCTTAATGGCCCAATGCAGCCATTTTTATCTCTGTTTGATGGGGTTGAGTTTTGGCCTGCCTGGTTACATCACCAAATTAGTTAATAGTCAATCATTAGTTATTAGTTAACCAATACGAGAGTTCCAAACCTCTCTGCCAATAACAGCGAGCCTTCAGTTTTCTCCTCCCCACTCAGACCACTCCCAGATAGTCCTAGAAATAATCTTGATTGAGAAAATGCTCTTCGGTAAAAAGTTATTTTTGACCATTTTAATTTAAATCAATCACAGTAATGTACATCATTGTTACCCAGAAATATTTTACATTGAGATAAAAAATGGCTGCATTGAACCTTTTAGTGTCACTCCACAATGATACAATAGTTTGCAATACAAAAAAACAACAACACTCAAATATAGTTTTGAGACACTAAAAACAGTCAGTAGTCATGGTACAGTATTTCCCTTGGCATCATCTATAATGCATTACATTATGCATATTTTATCACAAGGTCCATACATCTGTAATGGTATGAATATCACCTTATTAATGCACACATGTTTTCACAATCTCATCTATAGACAACATATTTCCTGCTGCTTGAGCTGCGAAACAATGAATCAGAATCTGGAATTTAATTATTTTGTACACAAAGCAAAGTCACACATGTTTGTTTTTTTAACTGAAAACTTGTTACAGATTAACCAAAAACACAAGAATGTATAATACAGTATATTAAAATGTAGGTACATTTACAGCACATGCTCAATTATCCATCTTGAAAATCTTCATATTATTTTAAACAGATTGTATTTGTTGAAGTAAAATCTCTGCTTATATCATATAGTCCAATGACGAAGGTTAAATAGATACTTTTGGATTTTGGCAATTAGGCACTTTAATAACAGAGTGAGTTTAAATTGTGGATACCATTTTTATGTATCTGTGTCCAGTATGAATGAAATTAGAGGTAGGTTCGTGAGCCAATGCTAACTAGGGTTAGGGTTAGGGTTAGGCTAGACAAGAAGCTAGGGTCAGGGGTTCTGCTCAATTTAATTTCAATTAAATTGAAGAGGGGCTACATTTCTACAGCCCTAGTGGCAGGGGCTCAGCTTTGTTGTTTTTTCAAATTCGACATTGCCTCTTTGTTGCATGATCAGAACCTAATCAAAATGACTATAAACTGCCAAACATGACATGACCACAATTGTTTATCAACACGTTCTGAGTGGCGAGACACCTGTGGGAATGGCATCATCATTAAAGGAGAAGTAAGATTATAGGTGCTAACAGGGCCCTCTGGTACGTGTATTAGTTCTCCTATTTACCAGAATCCTTACTTTGACAGAAGACTCATCTGAAAGCCGTGGCATAAAGTGGTTGCCATGACACAGGTCATAGAGGTCACATACTACCTCTGTTGCTCAATTGTCATTTGGTCATGGTCATGCAGTATAAAGTACACTTATTCATTCTTGAAGAATTAGATGTGTTATCTTTGCTTACGCTTGATTGCCATCTTGGCAGATTATGATGCACAATCCTGCATTGTTACAATATCTGTTGCCAACTGAATCACGTGGACTCATCAGACGCAGTGAACAACATAGAGTAGGAGTCTCCACAGAATAAAACCATGATTTCATTGGCTGTGGAGCAGACAGAATACTAAACAGTTCCAAAATGTTGTTGTGATCATTTTTGGGGCGTCCCTTTAGCAGCATCCGTCTGTTTATATAATACTCAGAGGAAAGTCTAGGTGCTCGTAGAGCCTGAGGCTGAAGGAGGGGGTACATGGTTTGCTGACTATGATTAGGTGAGATTAAACTTTTCATATGCATGATCTATATTACACACCATCATTTCATAACCAATTGTTCAACAAGTCAACATGACGACAGTGTTGACTTGTCTCTTTGTTTCCCTCAGCTGAAAGGATCCTGACCAGAGCTCAAAATCAACCACCTTTAATTCTTAGTGCTTCCCATAGACAAATACGGATTGAGGTATTGATTGCTGAGAACTAATGAAATACATACACAATATTTGTAGATATTAAGGTGAGTATAGGTTTGAGGTTTTAGTCATACTACTTTTTTGTATTTTCAAAGGAACAAGAATAAGAAAGATGACATTCCAACGTCATTTTACATACATTTACATACTATGAATATATAGTATTTAAGTTTGATAAAAACTGGGTTTATTAAAAGTGTAACTATTTCATGAAGATATGGGATGGGAAGCATTATCAGCAGGATGTGTTGTATTTTCAGAAGCCCAATAATCTGACTCAGAACAACGTTTTGGACCAGCAGTTCGGTGTTCCGTCTGTTACAGTAACACTATTCTTGCAAAACTTTAATTGAAAGTAAGTCCAGTTCATTTTTGCAATCATAAATGTAGATGACTGATGAAAACATGAAAAATGTTGAAAAACACATTTAAAGATGTGATCAAATTGTTCCTTTTCTCTAGGCCTAAAACACCAGGTGGAATGGACTTCTCAAATACTTCGAACCTCAACAGCACTGTGAAATCACAGACTCTTTTCTGCTACGAGTCTTTGAGTGGATCGTGTGTGAGGTTTGCTCGACCCCTGAGCGTTCAGGTTCCGATGTTCACATCGATGGTGTTGGCCATACTGGTGACTGTTATTGGGAACCTTCTGGTCATCACCTCCATTGCACACTTCAAGCAGCTTCAAACCTCCGTAAACCAACTGCTCGTCTCCTTGGCTGTGTGTGACCTCCTTCTGGGAGTGTTTGTAATGCCGTGCAGTGCTGTGCGCTCTGTCCAGGGCTGTTGGTACCTAGGAGGGTTTCTGTGTAAGCTCCACACCAGCACTGATATTATGCTGAGCACATCCTCCATCTTCCATCTATCCTTCATCTCCATTGATCGTTACTTTGCTGTCTGCAGGCCACTGTCGTACAGACTGATCATCACCAATAACACTGTATTGATCATGATCACCACCAGTTGGCTGGTCCCTGCCATTTTTGCTTATGGAATGATCTTCGCTGAGATCAATCTGAAAGGCAAGGAGGATTTCTATGAAACACATGTCAAGTGCGTTGGAGGCTGTCAGGTGTTCTTTAGTCCAGTGGCAGCTTTAGTAGTATCCTCCTTCTGTTTTTACATCCCAGGCATGATTTTGATTTGTATATATTCCAAGATATATTGGGTTGCCAGGGTTCAGGCCAGGTCCATTAAAGATTTATCTCGTCAGTTTAAAGAGGCAGACTCTGGACGTAGAGAGAGACGAGGGGCAAATATTCTGGCAATAGTAGTGGGAGTGTTTCTAATCTGCTGGAGTCCCTTTTCCTTGTGCCTCATCATTGACCCTTTCATACAGTACTCCATCCCCCCGCTGTTGGGGGATACCCTGGTTTGGTTTGGATATTTGAACTCTGCTTTTAACCCTATTGTCTATGCTTTCTTTTACACTTGGTTCAGGAGGGCTTTGAGAATCATCATCAGTGGTCACATCTTTCACAGAGGTTCTTGTAGATTTAGATTGTATTCTGAGTAAAGTTTCAGTTGACATTGTATGATGTGTGTTCAAATAAATCTATGAATTATGATGGGATGTAACATGTGACAGTTATGCAACTAAAAGATAAAGCTTGAGTGAAAATGTAACTGAAGATGCTTTTAACCTGTTTCATATAAAGCTGTTTGCCTGAAATAAATGTGTTTCAATGCCTGTGACACTTGTGCCTGTCACCTTGTTTAATAGTGTTCTTTGTCTCCTCCTAGTGCCGGAACAGTAATTCTGTGACCCACCTGAATTTCTTTGAACTGTTATTTTACCAGGTAGGTTGACTGAGAACACATTCTCATTTACAGCAACAACCTGGGGAAAAGTTACAGGGGAGAGGAGGGGGATGAATGAGCCAATTATAAGCTGGATATGATTAGGTGGCCATGATGGTTTGAGGGCCAGTTTGGGAATTTAGCGAGGACACCGGGGTTAACACCCCTACTCTTACGATAAGTGCCATGGTATCTTTAATGACCTCACAGAGTCAGGACACCCGTTAAACATCCCATCTCTCTTTGACGAACATATCAAGACTGTTTCAAGGACAGCTTTTTTGCAAAAATCAAAAATGGCAAAAATCAGACATTTTCTGTCCAAAAATGATGCATAAAAATGTATCCATGCTTTTGTCACTTCTAGGTTAGACTACTGCAATTCTCTACTTTCCGGCTACCCAGATAAAGCACTAAATAAACTTCAGTTAGTGCTAAATGCGGCAATCCTGACTAGAACCAAAAAATGTGATCGTATTACTCCAGTGCTATTCTCCCTACTATATTCCAAAGCAAATGTTAGAGGACTGGATGAATTCATTGCATCCATATACTGCCTGGGAAGTTGTAATCTTTTCCTTAATGCTTTGTGGGGCGCCCTAGACACATTGATAGCCTTTTTCTTTCCGTGCTCTGTAATGGTGGGTTTGTATACCAAAATATTTTTGGTGGCAAAATAACATCTAAGGAAGATTGAAGACAGCCAAAAGAATTCCAATGAGGGAGGTAGAGGTGTGGTGTCTCAACGGTCAGAGCGGAAAGCAGCTAAAACTTTAGGCATTGTGGTGGGTGTTTTCATCTTTTGCTGGCTGCCTTTCTTTGTTAATTCCATAGTTGATCCATACACAAACTTTAGCACACCACCTATTCTCTTTGAAGTGTTTATCTGGCTGGGTTACTTTAATTCTACTGCAAATCCAATCATCTATGCACTGTTTTATTCATGGTTTCGAAAATGTCTTAATCTCATTGTCACATTGAAAATATTCAATAGAAATTCTTCTTATATAAATGTATTTGCTACTACATGATCTATTGTGAAGCTACATTAATATATTCCAAAACTGTGTGTGAACAGTATGCACTTAACTTTTAAAACCTAAACAATGACGTGGCCACATTGGATAATGTGTTCAAGGAGGCAAATGAAGAGAAGCATTTGACAAAACCCCTTCTGCACATTCTACTGCTGTCAATACTTGCCAGGTCTTTTTGTGAAACTGTGTTTTACTTATAAATCCTTTCGATCTCTTTTATTTACATTTTATTGTATTTTCAATGTAGCATAGTCTACCTTACAATACATTTTCATAAAGAACACAAAATGTATCTTTGGATTTTCTTTTAACTCAATCATCTTTGAATATAATGGCTGGTGTTGAACTAAACTGCAGGTACACGGGTTTGAGCCTGTTTGAAATGTCATATTTTTGTGAAGCAGAGCATAGAGTGGATCATGTGACTGAAAAGCATGACATGCAGATCAGGAAGCAGAGTGCAATATTTGGGGAATTGGAAATTTTCCTATAAATATGTTGCCTGTGAGGTTCTTTTGTTTCACAAGTATTGAGTACTGTGTCTTCAGTGATCTCATTCTACATCCCAGGAGTAGGGATGATTAGCATCTACCTGAAGATTTTCCTTATAGCACAGAGAAAGGCACATTCAATTCATGTTACAACCAATCAGAACTCTGTAGGCAAATCACAGAGAAAGGCCACCAAAACACTTGGTATCATTATGAGGGTATTTCTATCATTCTGGACAGCCTTTTATCTCCAACAGTCTCCAACTGCATTGATCCCTTTATTAGTTACTTTACCCCACCAGTTTTGTCTGTAACATTTATATGGATTGGATATTTGAATTGAACTATGAATCCCATGGTGTATGCATTATTTTACAGGTGGTTCAGGAAGGGGTTGAGAACGATCATTTCTGGAAATATATTTCAAACCTGATGTTCAATATTACAATTGTTCAAATAAATATGTCCATAACCGGTTCACCAAACCAAATAAGTGTGACAAATATTTTCCTTGATGTTAGTCCTTTTTTAAACCATCAGCCACAGGGTTATAGGATTTAAAAGCAATTTAATAACATTTTATTTGAACATGGGGGAAACTGCAGTTGCAAATCCAGCAATATTCACTAATGAGTTACTGTAGCCTCTCCACTCCCATATCTAGTACATACACACACACATACATACATACATACATACATACATACATACATACATACATACATACATACATACATACATACATACATACATACATACATACATACATACATACATACATACATACAGTGGGGCAAAAAAGTATTTAGTCAGCCACCAATTGTGCAAGAGGCCTGTAATTTTCATCATAGGTACACTTCAACTATGACAGACAAAACGAGAAAAAAAATCCAGAAAATCACATTGTAGGATTTTTAATTAATTTATTTGCAAATTATGATGGAAAATAAGTATTTGGTCACCGACAAACAAGCACGATCTCTGGCTCTCACAGACCTGTAACTTCTTCTTTAAGAGGCTCCTCTGTCCTCCACTCGTTACCTGTATTAATGGCACCTGTTTGAACTTGTTATCAGTGTAAAATAGACCTGTCCACAACCTCAAACAGTCACACTCCAAACTCCACTATGGACAAGACCAAAGAGCTGTCAAAGGACACCAGAAAAAAAAATGTAGACCTGCACCAGGCTGGGAAGACTAAATATGCAATAGGTAAGCAGCTTGGTTTGAAGAAATCAACTGTGGGAGCAATTATTAGGAAATGGAAGACATACAAGACCACTGATAATCTCCCTCGATCTGGGGCTCCACGCAAGATCCCACCCGTGGGGTCAAAATGATCACAAGAACGGTGAGCAAAAATCCCAGAACCACACAGGGGGGGTCCTAGTGAATGACCTGCAGAGAGCTAGGACCAAAGTAACAAAGCCTAACATCAGTAACACACTACGCCACCAGGGACTCAAATCCTGCATTGCCAGACGTGTCCCCCTGCTTAAGCCAGTACATGTCCAGGCCCGTCTGAAGTTTGCTAGAGAGCATTTGGATGATCCAGAAGAAGATTGGGAGAATGTCATATGGTCAGATGAAACCAAAATATAACTTTTTGGTAAAAACGCAACTCGTCATGTTTGGAGGACAAAGAATGCTGAGTTGCATCTAAAGAACATCATACCTACTGTGAAGCATGGGGGTGGAAACATCATGCTTTGGGGCTGTTTTTCTGCAAAGGGAGCAGGACGACTGATCCGTGTAAAGGAAAGAATGAATGGGGCCATGTATCGTGAGATTTTGAGTGAAAACCACCTTCCATCAGCAAGGGCATTGAAGATTAAATGTGGCTGGGTCTTTCAGCATGACAATGATCCCAAACACACCGCCCGGGCAACGAAGGAGTGGCTTCGTAAGAAGCATTTCAAGGTCCAGGAGTGGCCTAGCCAGTCTCCAGATCTCAACCCCATAGAAAATCTTTGGAGGGAGTTGAAAGTCCGTGTTGCCCAGCAACAGCCCCAAAACATCACTGCTCTAGAGGAGATCTGCATGGAGGATTGGGCCAAAATACCAGCAACAGTGTGTGAAAACCTTGTGATGACTTACAGAAAACGTTTGACCTCTGTCACTGCCAACAAAGGGTATATCAAATAAATTCATTAAAAATCCTACAATGTGAGTTTCTGGATTTTTTTTCTTCTCATTTTGTCTGTCATAGTTGTAGTGTACCTATGATGAAAATTACAGGCCTCTCTCATCATTTTAAGTTGGAGAACTTGCACAATTGGTGGCTGAATAACTACTTTTTGCCCCACTGTACATAAATACATAGTTTATTCAGAAAGTATTCAGACCCCCCCCCCCACACTTTTTCCAAATGTTGTTACATTTCAGTCTTATTCTACAATAGATGTTTTTTAAATCCTCATCATCTACACACAATTCTCCATAATGAAAAAGCAAAAACAAGTTTCAGAACTGTTTGCTAATTTAGGCAAAATAAAAACAGAAATAGCTTATTTACATAAGTATTCATACCCTTTGCTATGAGACTCGAAATTGAGCTCATGTGCATCCTGTTTCCATTGATCATCATTGAGATGTTTCTATGGCTAGATTGGAGTCCACCTGTGGTAAATTCAATTGATTGGACATGATTTGGAAAGGCACACACCTGTCTATACAAGGTCCCACGGTTGACAGTGGATGTCAGAGCAAAAACCAAGCCATGAGGTCGAAGGAATTGTCCGTAGAGCTCTGAGACAGGTTTATGTCGATGCACAGATCTGGGGAAGGGTACCAAAACATTACTGTAGCATTTAAGATCCCCAAGAACACAGTGGCCTCCATCGTTCTTAAAGGGAGAACGTTTGGAACCATCAAGACTCTTCCTAGAGCTGAGCAATTGGGGGAGAAGGGCCTTGGTTCAGGAGGGCTTTGAGAATCATCATCAGTGGTCACATCTTTCACAGAGGTTCTTGTAGATTTAGATTGTATTCTGAGTAAAGTTTCAGTTGACATTGTATGATGTGTGTTCAAATAAATATATGAATTATGATGGGATGTAACATGTGACAGTTATGCAACTCAAAGTTATAAAGCTTGAGTGAAAATGTAACAGAAGCTACTTTTAAGCTGTTTCAAATAAAGCTACTTGCTTGAAACAAATGTGTTTGTCATGCCTGTGCCTGTCACCTTGTTGAATAGTGTTCTTTGTCTCCCCCTCGTGCCTATTGCTGGAACAGTAAGTCTGTGTAGTGTGGCCCAAATGAACTTAGAGCTCATTTTTATTTATTTTTTATTTTTTATTTTACCTTTATTTAACTAGGCAAGTCAGTTAAGAACAAATTCTTATTTTCAATGCCGGCCTAGGAACAGTGGGTTAACTGCCTGTTCAGGGGCAGAACGACAGATTTGTACCTTGTCAGCTCGGGCATTTGAACTGGCAACCTTCCGGTCACTAGTCCAACGCTCTAACCACTAGGCTACCCTGCCGCCCCAAATGACATCATTATCTTAGAACACTATCATACTGTTGGGGTACATTACTTGAACATACACATATAATATAAACAGATGTAAATCATGTAACCTATTATAACTGGCTGGTAGCTGGGAAAGGGGTGTGCCCAAAATATGTCCAATAGGGTATATAAACACTGTCATTCTTCTAAGAAGACTGTGCTGAATTCAGCACCACTCACACACCTGCACCTGTGACTACAGTAGCAAGTGATCAGCTCTAACTTGAATGTCTTTTTGTTTTTGGCAATGGATATCTCATCTCATCAACATCTGGATCCAAAGTTTTTCTGTTATCCAGAATCAAATGCCTCCTGCACCAGAGAAATTTTCAGTGAAGGAGTTCAAATTGCTTTATATATTTTTTTTGTTTCAGGTATGCTGGTCACTATTCTAGGGAACGGTGTGGTCATTATCTCCATTGCTCACATAAAACAGCTCCACACGCCAACTAACATGCTTATAATGTCTTTGGCATTTGCAGACCTGCTGCTTGGAGTAACTGTGATGCCTTTTAGTACAATGAGGGCTGTGGAGGGCTGCTGGTACTTTGGAGATGCTTTTTGTTTGCTGCATTCTAGTTTTGATATGTTCCTCACATCTGTTTCAATTTTCCACCTGGTATTCATAGCCATAGATCGATATGAGGCTGTGTGCAGTCCACTTCGCTATTCCACCAAGATTACTATACCAATTGCATGGCTCATGGTTTTTGCCAGTTGGGCCGTTGCTGCATTGTACTCCTATGGCCTACTATATTCCAAAGCAAATGTTAGAGGACTGGATGAATTCATTGCATCCATATACTGCCTGGGAAGTTGTAATCTTTTCCTTAATGCTTTGTGGGGCGCCCTAGACACATTGATAGCCTTTTTCTTTCCGTGCTCTGTAATGGTGGGTTTGTATACCAAAATATTTTTGGTGGCAAAAGAACATCTAAGGAAGATTGAAGACAGCCAAAAGAATTCAAATGAGGGAGGTAGAGGTGTGGTGTCTCAACGGTCAGAGCGGAAAGCAGCTAAAACTTTAGGCATTGTGGTGGGTGTTTTCATCTTTTGCTGGCTGCCTTTCTTTGTTAATTCCATAGTTGATCCATACACAAACTTTAGCACACCACCTATTCTCTTTGAAGTGTTTATCTGGCTGGGTTACTTTAATTCTACTGCAAATCCAATCATCTATGCACTGTTTTATCCATGGTTTCGAAAATGTCTTAATCTCATTGTCACATTGAAAATATTCAATAGAAATTCTTCTTATATAAATGTATTTGCTACTACATGATCTATTGTAAAGCTACATTAATATATTCCAAAACTGTGTGTGAACAGTATGCACTTAACTTTTAAAACCTAAACAATGACGTGGCCACATTGGATAATGTGTTCAAGGAGGCAAATGAAGAGAAGCATTTGACAAAACCTCTTCTGCACATTCTACTGCTGTCAATACTTGCCAGGTCTTTTTGTGAAACTGTGTTTTACTTATAAATCCTTTCGATCTCTTTTATTTACATTTTATTGTATTTTCAATGTAGCATAGTCTACCTTACAATACATTTTCATAAAGAACACAAAATGTATCTTTGGATTTTCTTTTAACTCAATCATCTTTGAATATAATGGCTGGTGTTGAACTAAACTGCAGGTACACGGGTTTGAGCCTGTTTGAAATGTCATATTTTTGTAAAGCAGAGCATAGAGTGGATCATGTGACTGAAAAGCATGACACGCAGATCAGGAAGCAGAGTGCAATATTTGGGGAATTGGAAATGTTCCTATAAATATGTTGCCTGTGAGGTTATTTTGTTTCAGAAGTATTGAGTACTGTGTCTTCAGTGATCTCATTCTACATCCCAGGAGTAGGGATGATTAGCATCTACCTAAAAAATGTCCTTGAAGCACAGAGAAAGGCACATTCAATTCATGGTACAACCAATCAGAACTCTGTAGGCAAATCACAGAGAAAGGCCACCAAAACACTTGGTATCATTATGAGGGTATTTCTATCATTCTGGACAGCCTTTTATCTCCAACAGTCTCCAACTGCATTGATCCCTTTATTAGTTACTTTACCCCACCAGTTTTGTCTGTAACATTTATATGGATTGGATATTTGAATTGAACTATGAATCCCATGGTGTATGCATTATTTTACAGGTGGTTCAGGAAGGGGTTGAGAACGATCATTTCTGGAAATATATTTCAAACCTGATGTTCAATATTACAATTGTTCAAATAAATATGTCCATAACCGGTTCACCAAACCAAATAAGTGTGACAAATATTTTCCTTGATGTTAGTCCTTTTTTAAACCATCAGCCACAGGGTTATAGGATTCAAAAGCAATTTAATAACATTTTATTTGAACATGGGGGAGACTGCAGTTGACCTATCCACTGCAAATCCAGCAATATTCACTAATGAGTTACTGTAGCCTCTCCACTCCCATATCTAGTACATACATACACACACACACATACATACATACATACATACATACATACATACATACATACATACATACATACATACATACATACATACATACATACATACATACATACATACATACATACATACATACATACATACATACATACATACATACATACATACATGCATAGTGTATTCAGAAAGTATTCAGACCCCCCCACACTTTTTCCAAATGTTGTTACATTACAGTCTTATTCTACAATGGATTTTTTTTTTATCCTCATCATCTACACACAATTCTCCATAATGAAAAAGTGAAAACAGGTTTCAGAACTGTTTGCTAATTTAAACAAAATAAAAAAACAGAAATAGCTTATTTACATAAGTATTCAGACCCTTTGCTATGAGACTCGAAATTGAGCTCATGTGCATCCTGTTTCCATTGATCATCATTGAGATGTTTCTACGGCTTGATTGGAGTCCACCTGTGGTAATTTAAATTTATTGGACATGATTTGGAAAGGTACACACCTGTCTATATAAGGTCCCACAGTTGACAGTGGATGTCAGAGCAAAAACCAAGCCATGAGGTCGAAGGATTTGTCCATAGAGCTCTGAGACAGGATTGTGTCGAGGCACAGACCTGTAGCATTGAAGGTCCCCAAGAACACAGTGGCCTCCATCTTTCTTAAAGGGAGGAGGTTTGGAGTTTAGAACAAGGCTCTTCCTAGAGCTGAGCAATTGGGGGAGAAGGGCCTTGGTCAGGGAGGTGACCAAGAAGCTGATGGTCACTTTGACAGAGCTCCTCTGTGGAGATGGGAGATGGGAGAATCTTCCAGAAGGACAACCATCTCTGCAGCATTCCACCAATCAGGCCTTTATGGTGGAGTGGCCAGGCGCAAGCCACTCCTCAGTAAAAACCAAATGACAGCCGGCTTGGAGTTCGCCTAAAGGCACCTAAAGGACTCAGAGACCATGAGAAACAAGGTTCTCTGGTCTGATGAAACCAAGATTGAACTCTTTGGCCTGAATGCCAAGCGTAACATCTGGAGCAAACCAGGCACAGCTCATCACCTGGCCAATACCATCCTTACGGTGAAGCATGGTGGTGGCAGCACCATGCTGTGGGGATGTTTTTCTGCAGCAGGGACCGGGAGATTGGTCAGGATTGAGGAAAAGAGGAACACAGAAAAGTACAGAGATCCTTGATGAAAACCTGCTCCATAGCACTCAGGACCTCAGACTAGGATGAAGGTTCACCATCCAACTGGACAACGACTCTAAGCACACAGCCAAGGCAATGCACGAATGACTTCGGGAGAAGTCTCTGAATGTCCTTGAGGGGCCCAGCCAGAGCCCGGACTTGAACCCGATTGAACGTCTCTGGAGAAACTTGAAAATAGCTGTGCACCAACGCTCCCCATCCAACCTGACAGAGCTTGAGAGGACCTACAGAGAAGAATGGGAGAAACTCCCCAAATACAGGTGTGCCAACTTCGTAGCGTTATACTCAAGAAGACTCAAGGCTGTAATCGCTGTCAAAGGTGATTTAACAACGTACTGAGTAAAGGGTGTGAATATTTATGTAAATGTAATATTTCAGTTGTTTTTTGTTTTTTGGGACAGAACATTCTCAAAAACTCTTTTTGCTTTGTCATTGTGGGGTATTGTGTGTAGATTGATGACGGGAAAAAAATGATGTTATCCATTTTGAAATAAGGCTTTAGCATGACAAAATGTGGAAAAGTCAAGGGGTCTGAATACTTTCCAAGTGCACTGTACATAACTGGGAGCAGCAGCCACTGGTGGACTGTTATCAAAAGTTGGCCCAGGCATTTCTAATACACTGGCCCATTCTTTTCCTCCAAGCCCCCCACACTGGCCAATCATTTTCCAATGGACCAGTCCATTTGGCATTTGACTAAAACTTTCAGCTAGTACTGACTTTGGTTATAATAATATTATTTTCACCACAGTCATCTCTCTGTGTGTGTTTGTTAACTTTGTGTTCCTGGGTATTCGTCAGTCTGTTTTCAGACAGAGGGCAGCTGATATTTGGCTCAAAGCCCAAGGCTGTTAGGTCATTGAAGTTCTGATTATACAATACATTCACAGTTGTATATGACATTGAGCTTTATACACTGTTGCATTTAAATGTCATGCTGTGTAAAAATAAATAGTCATGCTTTGTTAAATTAAATAGTCATGTTGCAATAAACTAAATAGTATCCATGGTAAACTAAATAGTCATCTGTGTTAAACTAAATAGTCATCTGTGTTAAACAAAATAGTAATGCTGTGTTAAATTAAATTAGGAGATCATATAGGGGCGGTTTATGAACACAGATTAAGTCTAGGCCTATCCCAGGATTATACTGGATTTAATGAATACTGTAAAGATAATTTGACCTAAACTATTCCTGGACTTTGGTTAATATTCTTCATTTACATTTTTTGTTTTATCACAGACCATATTCTGTAATCCAAGGTTAAAGGGGCAATGTGGGATTTTCATGAAATCCCATTTTTTGTTTAAGGTTTATAAACCATAATTAAACATACACCTGGATTTATTTAATCTGGGTCTGTGAAACTGTCCAATAATGTAGGATAGAATGTGATAATTATACTTTCTCTTTTACAAATGAGTCACATATACATGCTGTTCTGTTTTTGGTTCATGTCTCTACATTGGGATTTCCATCTGTATCTGAGATCCAGCAGTACGTTTGATCACATTTTATACCTCAGATGTTTGATATTCCTGTTTGTTTTCCCATCCTTAACCTTCTTCAATTGACTATATAATATGAGCAGAGATTTTTATTCAATAAATATAATCTGCCTAAAATAATATGAAGATTTTCAAGATGGATAACTGTGCATGTTCTTGCTGTAAATGGACTTACAGTATGTACTGTATTATTCATGATTGTTATTTTGGTTCATCTGTATCCTTCTGTAATCTTTAATATGTTTTAATGTGTTTGACTATGCTTTGTGTAGTGAATAAATAAATAATATTTCAGTTTGTGATTCATGACTAATCATCCCTAGCATCCAATTGGCTCATTCATCCCCTCGCCTACCCCTTGTAACTATTCCCCAGGCCGTTGTTGTAAAAAATAATATGTTCTCAGTCAATTTAAATGGTGAAATAAGGGTTAAATAAATAAAACTGTTTTGCAACTCAAGCAGCAGGAATTATGTTGTCACCCTGCACAAACATAAATAACCCGAGTATGTCATAATATCTGCTAAACTGTACAGTAAAGCAAGAAAAACAATCAAGCTTCCCAAAAAATTGTTAAAATAGCCCATGTTAAGATATGTAGCTTTAAGAAACAAGGTTCATGAAATCAATAATATGCTAGGTACATTCATATTCTGGCAATCTCTGAAACTCACTTAGATAATACCTTTGATGATACAGTGGTAGCAATACATGGTTATAACATCTACAGAAAATACAGAAATGCCAATGGTGGAGGTGTGTCTGTTTATATTCAGAACCACATTTCTGTAAAGCTTAGGGAGGATCTCATGTTAAACACTGTTGAAGTAATATGGCTAAAGCCCATTCTGGTGGGAAGCTGCTATAGACCACCAAGTGCTAACAGTCAGAATCTAGATAACATGTGTGAAATGCTTGATAATGTATGTGATATCAACAGAGGGGTATATTTTCTGGATAATTTAAATATTGACTGGCTTTCATCAGGCTGCCCACTCAAGAGAAAGTTTGAAACTGTAAAAATGCTGGAAATCTGGTTCAGGTTATCAATCATCCTACCAGGGCAGTTACAGACAGCACAGGAATGAAATCATCAACATGTATTGATCACATGTTTACTAATGCTGCAGAATTTTGTTTGAAAGCAGTATCCAAATCCATTGGATGTAGTGATCACAATATAGTAGCCATATCTAAGAACTAAAGTTCAAAAGGCTGGGCCTAATATAGTGTAGGTCATACAATACGTTTTGTAGTGATTCCTATATGTTGTTGACATTCGTTGGTCCATGGTGTGTAATGAGGAGCAACCAGACACTGCACTTGACAAAGTTATGAAATTGCTTATCCATGCACCCATTAAGAAAATTACTGTAAAAACGGTTAAAGCCCAATGGATTGATGAGGAATTTTAAAATTGTATGGTTAAGAGGGATGAGGCAAAATAAATTACAACTTGGTCTGATTGTACAACCGATTGGCAAACGTACTCCAAATTCAGAAATCATGTGACTAAACTGAATACAAAATAGAAGAAACTACACTATGAAACAAAGATAAATGACAAAGAATTATATATATTTTTAAAGCTTTGTAGCACATGAAATGAAATTATGGGCAATTGAATCAGATGGCTCATTCATCACAAAACCCACTGATATTGCCAACTACTTTGATGTTTTTTTCATTGACAAGATTAGCAAACTTAGGCATGACATGCCAGTGTAACTGATGTGAAATGGCTAGCTAGTTAGCAGTGGTGCGCGTTAATAGCGTTTCAATCGGTGACGTCACTTGCTCTTAGACCTTGAAGTAGTGGTTCCCCTTGCTCTGCAAGGGCCACGGCTTTTGTGGAGCGATGGATAACGATGTTTCGTGGATGACTGTTGTCTGTGTGCAGAGGGTCCCTGGTTCGAGCCTGGGTAGGGGCGAGGGGACGGACTAAAGTTATACTGTTACACCAGCAACAAACGCTGAGACCACACATCCAAGTATATCTGACCAAGTTATGAAAGACAAGCATTGTAATTTTGAAATCTGTAAAGTAAGTGTGGATGAGGTTAATTTTTTGTTGTTGTCTATCAACAATGACAAGCCAACGGGGTCTGATGTATGGAAAATTACTGAGGATATTATTGGACAATATTGACACTCCTATTTGCCTTATCTTCAATTTAAGATTTCTTGGAAGTGAGTGCCCTCAGGCCTGGAGGGAAGCAAAAGTTACACCCCTACCTAAGAATGGCTCAAATAGCCGACCAATCAGCCTGTTACCAACCCTTAGTACATTTTTCGTAAAAATTATGTTTGATACCATGCTATTTTACAGTAAACTAATTGACAACAGACTTTCAGCAAGCTTATATGGAAGGACATTCAACAAGCACAGCACTTACACAAATTACTGATGATTAGCTGAGAGATTGTGGGCGCTGTTTTGTTAGGCTTCAGTACAGCTTTTGACATTATCGATCATAGTCTGTTGCTGGAAAAACGTATGTGTTATGACTTTACACCCCCTGCTATATTGTGGATGAAGAGTTACCTGTCTAACAGGACAGAGAGTGTTCTTTAATGGAAGCATCTCCAACAAAATCCTCTCCAACAGAATCAGGACCCCTTACTTTTTAAAATCCTTACCAATGACATGATACTGGCTTTGAGTAAAGCCAGTGTGTCTATGCATGCGGATGACTCAACACTATACACGTCAGCTACCACAGCAACTGAAATGACTGCAACACATAACAAAGAGCTGCAGTTAGTTTCAGAATGGGTGACAATGAATAAGTTAGTCCTAAATATTTGAAAAAGTAAAAGCATTGTAATAGGAACAAATCATTCACTAAACCCTAAACCTTAACAAAATGTTGTAATTGTCATGACCTGGCCTTAGTTATCTTTGTTTTCTTTATTATTTTGGTTAGGTCAGGATTTATGTGTTTTGCTGGTCTAGGGGTGTTGTGTGTTTATGGGGCTGTTACCTTTCTAGGTAGTTCTGTATGTCTATGGTTGCCTAGATTGGTTCTCAATTAGAGGCAGCTGTCTGTCGTTGTCTCTGATTGGGAACCATATTTAGGCAGCCATGTTCTTTGGGTATTTTGTGGGTGATTGTCTTCTGTCTTTGTGTCATTGCACCAGATAGGACTGTTTTGGTTTTCACATTTTTTGTTTTGTATTTTGTAGTGTTCTAGTTTATCATCTATATTAAAGATGAACACTAACCACGCTGCATTTTGGTCCTCCTCTCCTTCAGCGGAAGAAAACTGTTACAGTAATGAATAATGTGGTATATGAGCAAGTTGAGGAGACTAAACTGCTTGGAGTAACCCTGGATTGTAAACTGTCTTGGTCAAAACATATTGATACTGTACAACAGTAGCTAGGATGGGGAGAAGTCTGTCCATAATAAAGCGCTGCTATGCCTTCTCAACAGCACTATAAACAAGACAGGTCCTACGGGTCCTAGTTTGTCGCACCTGGACTACTGTTCAGTCGTGTGGTCAGGTGTCACAAAGAGGATCTTAAGAAAATTGCAATTGTCTCAGAACAGGGCAGCACGGCTGGCCCTTGGATGTACACAGAGAGCTAATTAATAATATGCATGTCAATCTCTCCTGGCTCAAAGTGGAGGAGAGATTGACTTCACTATTTGTATTTTGAGAGGTATTGACATGTTGAATGAGCCGAGATGAGCGGACACCCATGCATACCCCACAAGATATACCACCAGAGAACTCTTCACAGTCCCCAAGTCCAGAACAGACTATTGGATGCACACAGTATTACGCAGAGCCATGACTACATGGAACTCCACATCAAGTAACTCATGCAAGCACTAACATTTGATTTAAAAAACTGATAAAAGTACACCTTATGGAACAGCGGGGACTGTGAAGCAACACAAACATAGGCACAGACACATGTGTAACAGTATTGCTTCCTTCCCTCTCCTCGCCCCTACCTGGGCTCAAACCAGGGACCATCTGCACACATCAACAACTGCCTCCCACAAAGCATCGTTACCTATCGCTCCACAAAAGCCACAGCCCTTGCAGAGCAAGGGAAACAACTACTTCAAGGTCTCAGAGCAATTTACGTCACCGATTTAAACACTATTGGAGCACACCCCGCTAACTAGCTAGCATTTCACACCAGTTACACTCACCCCTCTTTGACCTCCTCATTTTCCGCAGCAACCAGCGATCCGGGTCAACAGCACCAATGTAACAGTATTGCTTCTTCCCTTCTCCTCGCCCCTACCTGGGCTCGAACCAGAGACCCTCTGCACACATCGACAACTGCCTCCCACGAAGCATCGTTCTATCACTCCATAAAATCAGCAGCCCTTACAGAGCAAGGGAAACTAATTCAAGGTCTCAGAGAGAGTAAAGTCACTGATTGAAACGCTATTAGCGCGCACCCACTAACTAGCCAGCCATTTCACACCAGTTACACATGCATACAAACACACAATTACATATGCACTAAACACACACTTCCACATGGATTTTGTGTTGTAGGTAGTAGAGTAGGGGCCTGAGGGCACACAGGCCCCTACTCTATGTTGTGAAATCTGTTGTGAATGTATTTTAATGTTTTACAAAATGTATAACTGCCTTAGTTTTGCTGAACTCCAGCAAGAGTAGCTAATGGGGATCCATAATACATACAAATGTATAAATTACATGGTAAAAACATGTTTTTCAAATCAAATCAAATTTTTATTTGTCACATACACATGGTTAGCAGATGTTAATGCGAGTGTAGCAAAATGCTTGTGCTTCTAGTTCCGACAATGCAGTAATAACCAACAAGTAATCTAACTAACAATTCGTAAACTACTGTCTTATACACAGTGTAAGGGGATAAAGAATATGTACATAAGGATATATGAATGAGTGATGGTACAGAGCAGCATAGGCAAGATACAGTAGATGGTATCGAGTACAGTATATACATATAAGATGAGTATGTAAACAAAGTGGCATAGTTAAAGTGGCTAGTGATACATGTATTATATAAGAATGCAGTCGATGATATAGAGTACAGTATATACGTATGCATATGAGATGAATAATGTAGGGTAAGTAACATTATATAAGGTAGCATTGTTTAAAGTGGCTAGTGATATATTTACATCATTTCCCATCAATTCCCATTATTAAAGTGGCTGGAGTTGAGTCAGTGTCAGTGTGTTGGCAGTGGCCACTCAATGTTAGTGGTGGCTGTTTAACAGTCTGATGGCCTTGAGATAGAAGCTGTTTTTCAGTCTCTCGGTCCCAGCTTTGATGCACCTGTACTGACCTCGCCTTCTGGATGATAGCGGGGTGAACAGGCAGTGGCTTGGGTGGTTGATGTCCTTGATGATCTTTATGGCCTTCCTGTAACATCGGGTGGTGTGGGTGTCCTGGAGGGCAGGTAGTTTGCCCCCGGTGATGCGTTGTGCAGACCTCACTACCCTCTGGAGAGCCTTACGGTTGAGGGCGGAGCAGTTGCCGTTCCAGGTGGTGATACAGCCCTCCAGGATGCTCTCGATTGTGCATCTGTAGAAGTTTGTGAGTGCTTTTGGTGACAAGCCGAATTTCTTCAGCCTCCTGAGGTTGAAGAGGCGCTGCTGCGCCTTCTTCACGATGCTGTCTGTGTGAGTGGACCAATTCAGTTTGTCTGTGATGTGTATGCCGAGGAACTTAAAACTTGCTACCCTCTCCACTACTGTTCCATCGATGTGGATAGGGGGGTGTTCCCTCTGCTGTTTCCTGAAGTCCACAATCATCTCCTTAGTTTTGTTGACGTTGAGTGTGAGGTTATTTTCCTGACACCACACTCCGAGGGCCCTCACCTCCTCCCTGTAGGCCGTCTCGTCGTTGTTGGTAATCAAGCCTACGTTGTGTCGTCCGCAAACTTGATGATTGAGTTGGAGGCGTGCGTGGCCACGCAGTCGTGGGTGAACAGGGAGTACAGGAGAGGGCTCAGAACGCACCCTTGTGGGGCCCCAGTGTTGAGGATCAGAGGGGAGGAGATGTTGTTACCTACCCTCACCACCTGGGGGCGGCCCGTCAGGAAGTCCAGTATCCAGTTGCACAGGGCGGGGTCGAGACCCAGGGTCTCGAGCTTGATGACGAGCTTGGAGGGTACTATGGTGTTGAATGCCGAGCTGTAGTCGATGAACAGCATTCTCACATAGGTATTCCTCTTGTCCAGATGGGTTAGGGCAGTGTGCAGTGTGGTTGAGATTGCATCGTCTGTGGACCTATTTGGGCGGTAAGCAGATTGGAGTGGGTCTAGGGTGTCAGGTAGGTTGGAGGTGATATGGTCCTTGACTAGTCTCTCAAAGCACTTCATGATGACGGAAGTAAGTGCTACGGGGCGGTGGTCGTTTAGCTCAGTTACCTTAGCTTTCTTGGGAACAGGAACAATCGTGGCCCTCTTGAAGCATGTGGGAACAGCAGACTGGTATAGGGATTGATTGAATATGTCCATAAACACACCGGCCAGCTGGTCTGCGCATGCTCTGAGGGCGCGGCTGGGGATGCCGTCTGGGCCTGCAGCCTTGCGAGGGTTAACACGTTTAAATGTCTTACTCACCTCGGCTGCAGTGAAGGAGAGTCCGCATGTTTTCGTTGCAGGCCGTGTCAGTGGCACTGTATTGTCCTCAAAGCGGGCAAAAAAGTTATTTAGTCTGCCTGGGAGCAAGACATCCTGGTCCGTGACTGGGCTGGATTTCTTCCTGTAGTCCGTGATTGACTGTAGACCCCGCCACATGCCTCTTGTGTCTGAGCCGTTGAATTGAGATTCTACTTTGTCTCTGTACTGACACTTAGCTTGTTTGATAGCCTTGCGGAGGGAATAGCTGCACTGTTTGTATTCGGTCATGTTACCAGACACCTTGCCCTGATTAAAAGCAGTGGTTCGCGCTTTCAGTTTCACCCGAATGCTGCCATCAATCCACGGTTTCTGGTTAGGGAATGTTTTAATCGTTGCTATGGGAACGATTGTTTGCATTTAGGAGATAATGTGTAATGTTTTCAGAGATACTTTTGTTGCAGATTCTACTTAATACTTCACTTGATTTCATTTCATCCGTCTCATAACAATTTACCAACAGAATGTAGGTACATTGTATACCATTCTTATCAGACCTCAGGATAAGACCCAGATGCAGACAGTTCGAAATAACAGAAGTGTATTTACAAAACAGGGGGCAGGCAAACGACAGGTAGGGGCAGGCAGAGGTCAGTAATCCAGGGCAGAGTCTGAAAAGTACAGAAAGGCAGGCAGGCTCATGGGCAGGGCAGGTAGGGTCAGTAATCCAAGGCAGTGTCAAGAGGTACAGAACGGCAGCATGCTCAGGGTCATGGCAGGCAGAATGGTCAAAAACCGGGAGAACTACAAAACAGGAAGTAACGAGAAACAGGAGCACAGGAAAAATGCTGGTAGGTTTGAACGAGACAAGACGAACTGGCAACAGACAAACAGAAAACACAGGTATAAATGCACAGAGGATAATGTGGAAAATGGGCGACACCTGGAGGAGACAAGCACAAGACAGGTGAAACAGATCAGGGTCTGACAATTCTAGGGTTATGGTTAGAGTTATGGTTAGAGTTGTTGTTACCATTACCACTGTAGGGATAATGTACTGTAAAACCATTCTAGAGTTGGTGTTAGGGTTATGCCAGTGTTAGGCTGGACATGAAGCTAGGGTTTGGGGATAAGGGAGTTAGGGGACTCAATTTAATTTCAAACTATAATTTTAATCTCATTGATGGTCAGTTCTTGCATTCATAGCTTGTTCTATAAATGGAAGAGTGGTTACATTTTTACAGCCCCATCCCTCAGTTGTTTTCAAAAACATTTGCATGATCATAGTCTAATCTAAATGAGTACAAACGGCCAAACATGACATCATCCGCATTGTTTATCAACACCTTCTGAGTGGCGAGACACCTGTGGGAATGAGATCATCATTGAAGGGAAAGTCATTAAAGGTGCTAGCAGGGCCCTGTGGTTTGTCCTCCTGTTTACCAGAATCATTACTATGGTAGAAGACACATCTGCTGGCCATACCATAAAGTGGTTGCCATGGGTACCTCAAAGCACAGGTCATGAAGGTCACACACTAGATAGATAAGCCTCAAGTAATTTATGCATAGGTCAATTGCATTGGTTTGTTTGTTTTCTCTCTATATAGCTGTACCTTAACCCCACTCTCCCTCTCTCTTATCTCCCTCCCTCCTCGCCTGTCCCTCTCTCTGTCTCTCTCTATACTGCTTCTTTATGCCCCCTCGTCTTCTCTCTCCCTCCCCCTTCTTTCACCCCTCCACCTTCTCCCCCTCTTCTCTCTCTCTCTCTCTCTCTCTCTCTCTCTCTCTCTCTCTTTATCCCTCCTCTCTCCCTCTCTCTAACTCTCCATCTCTTGTTTCTCTCTCGCCCTCCCTCTCTCTCACTTTATCCCTCCTCTCTCTCTCTCTCTCTCTCTCTCTCTCTCTCTCTCTCTATCCCTCCTCTCTCTTGTTTCTCTCTCTCTCTCCCCCTTCTTCTTTCAACCCCCTCTCTCTCCTATTCATTATTTCCTCTCTTTCCTCTTTCCCTATCCCAGACTCTCTCTCTTTCTCTCCCTCCTTTCTCTCTCCCCTTCCTTCCTTCCTTCCTTCCTTCCTTCCTTCCTTCCTTCCTTCCTTCCTTCCTTCCTTCCTTCCTTCCTTCCTTCCTTCCTTCCTTCCTTCCTTCCTTCCTTCACCCTCACCCCCTCTCTCTCCCTCCTCCTTCCTCCATTCCCTCTCTCCCTTCTTCTTTCCCCCCTTTGCCTCTCACTGTCTCTCTCTCTTTCTCCCTCCTCTCTCCATACCCCTTCTTTCACCACTTCCACCCTCTCCCTCCTCTCTCCTTCCTCTCTCCCTCCTTCTTTCTCTCTTTCCCTCTCTCTCTCCATGCCTCCTCCCTCCACCTCCACCCCTCCTCTCTCCCACCTCCACAGACTGGATATTGATGCATAGAAGTCAATACATTGTGTAACCATTCCTGTTCTAACTCCTTTCCATGGCAACCAATCAGCAGGCATGGACTTGATGGTACTGGAGTTCATGCCATCTTTTTTCTGGGACAGACAATAACACACACAGAAGTGTTAGTTTACTTATGGCTTCTCTCACACTCCTAGAAATTCAACAAAAATGTGAAACCGTTTGTTAGCTAGCTAAGGCACTACAGAGGGTAGTGCATATGGCCCAGTACATCACTGGAGCCAAGCCTCCTGCCATCCAGAACCTATATACTAGGCGGTGTCAGAGAAAAGCCCATAAAATTGTCAGAGACTCAGGTCACCCAAGTCATAGACTGTTTTCTCTGCTTCCACACGGCAAGCAGTACCGGAGCGTCAAGTCTAGGACCAAAGCCTCCTTAACAGCTTCTATCCCCAACCATATAACTTCTGAACAATTAATCAAATGGCCACCCGGGCTATTTACATTGACGCCTGCTACTCGCTGTTTATTATCTTTGCATTGTCACTTTAACCCTCCTACAAATTATGTACAAATTACCTCAACTAACCTGCACCCCCGCACACTGACTCGGTACCGGTACCCCCTGTATATAGATCGTTATTGTTATGTTCATTTTCCTCATTTTTTATTTTCTTAACTCTTCTTGAACTGCACTGTTGGTTAACAGCTTGTAAGTAAGCATTTCACGGTAAGGTCGACACTTGTTGTATTTGGCGAATGTGACAAATAATTGATTTGATTTGAGTGCATTCAGTTGTACAACTGACTAGGTATCCCCTTTCCAATAGGCCAGAGCAAACTTCTATCCCATCGCTGTTCCATTAAGCTGTGTGTAGTGCGGTTCTACTTTATACCTTTCAGACCGTCAGTACGGTTGAAAGTATGAATCATATTTTTTGGGATTGCATCTTCCCAGGTCACGGTAGGGTAAGCCAGACTCTGTGTGAGTTGTGTGTACTGTCAGTCTGTCACCAACAGCCTGTGAACTGTGGGTCAGAGTGTGAAATTCGTCCTCCAAGGCTATGTGACAGCTCTTCCCTACCTATACATTTTAGCAAGTGTGTGTGTTGGCCACCGTACTCCAGGGATAACCTTGTCAAGATATCCTCCACTCCTCTATTCGTTATCAAGGCAACCGGGCACAACTCGTCCCTCAACTACTTAAAACTCGAATGGGTCACTTCCCGACATAACCACATCTAGGAAGATTGTTAGCCTAGGCAGCTATATGACGTGAGATTCGGATTGCCTCCCTTAGGCATCTCTCTCCCTTGGCATTACTTGCATGCTACTAACTCAACCTGGATGCCACTTTGTGTCATCAACTAGCTTACCAACTCCACATAGCTGCCACTGTGTGTTGTCAGCTTGGCTTACCAAACGACTGCCATTTGTGCATGTTTCTCATAAATAAGCATACATTTAAACATGTTACCTCTTCTGCTCCAGCCCTGTGGTCATAGCTAGGCTCACTCAAAATAATTATTGCTGTACAGCTCCTGCCAGATTATTGTAGCTCTCTACCCTTATTGTGTATTGTGGTAGCTGTTGTATACAGTCTTCGGTTACTATTATATTAGTTCATTTGATGAATCAGTGTATTGCTGTTAAAGGAATTTCACAATTCCTGTATGTGTTCATTAACCAATTCAATTTAAATTACTGTCTGTTTCTAAGAATTTGTAATATCCTTATTTGCATAAAATGGACAGAGACCAGTCCACCAAGATTAGCCAATAGCATTTATTCTCGAGAGCCCTGGTCATAATACAATGTACATTGGTTTATATAGCTCACATTTCATCATAAATGTCTCTCCTCCTCTCAGATACAATGGCAATATAGTTCACAAGCCTTCCCACATTGTCTGCCACCTGTTAAACAATCTACAAGCCCAAGGTCTCTCCCCTCCCTGGGTGGGGACAGAATGTCCTGTAAGGAACACAGCATTCCAGCCGGTCTGACGATAGCTCCATTCATTTCTAACAAGGAACAGAAAGTCCTTGTTCTAATTCTTGACTAAAACTACACGCATTATATTCAGTATTATGATTATAATAAGATTCATACATCGATACAGTAACATAGTAGTATTCTGTTTAGTTATATTTCTAAGTTAAATGTATACATCATTTAGTAATTATTCATAAAAATCCCATAACAATTGAAAAATAATTATTTTATCATTTATTTTCTTCACATTCTGAGCTGAGAGAACAATGCATCACCATGATGCTGGGTATGCATGGCTGCTCCTCTCGTGGAGCTGAACTACAAGTAGAAGATGTTCATGATCTGTGCCCTGCCTGGAGCAAGACCTTTTCTCTCTCTCCCCTATTGAAAAGGCTACCGTCCGGTTGAAATATAATCGATTCTTTATTGTTTAAAACAACCTGAGGATTGATTATAAAAAATGTTTGACATGTTTCTACGAACTTTACGGATACTATTTGGAATTTTTGTCTTCCCGTCGTGACCGCACGAGCCTGTGGATTACTAAACAAAACTCGCCAACCAAATGGAGGTTTTTGGATATAAAGAGAATCTTTATGGAACAAAACAAGCATTTATTGTGTAACTGGGAGTCTCGCGAGTCCAAACATATGAAGATCATCAAAGGTAAGAGATTAATTTGATTGCTTTTCTGACTTCCGTGACCAATCTACTTTGCTGCTTAGCTGTTTGTAATGTTTTGTCTGCTGAGAGCTCTCCTCACATAATTGCATTATTTGCTTTCACCCTAAAGCTTTTTTGAAATCTGACATGCCAGGTGGATTAACAAAAAGCTACGCTGTGTTTTGGTATATTGCACTTGTGATTTCATGAAAATTAAATATTTGTAGTAAAAATTATCCCACTAAAGGCATCGATGCGCCAAGAGAATAAATAATGTAAACTACGCTTTGGTCCTATTTTTGCTCACACAATTTTTATTTGGTGCAAAATTGAAAAACAATGTAACTGGGAATCAAAATTGTCACGCCCTGATCTGTTTCACCTGTCTTTGTGCTTGTCTCCACCCCCCCTCCAGATGTCGCCCATTTTCCCGATTATCCCCTGTGTATGTCTGCTGCCAATTTGTCTTGCTTGTTCAAGTCAGCCAGTGTTTTTTCTCAACTCCTGGTTTGACCCTGTCCTGACTCTGAGCCTGCCTGCCATCCTGTAAATTGACCCCACTACTCTGGATTATCGACCCTTGCCTGCCTTGACCTGTTGTATGCCTGCCCCAGTGGTTACAATAAACATTGTTACTTCAACACATTCTGCACTTGGGTCTTACCTGAAACCTGATAAAAATGTCATACCAATACTACATACAATATTACACAATAATAACTTGCACTCTGGAGGGCGGCCTTTGGTATCCTCCGAATGGTCCAAATGTGGAATCCGTACCCTTACTGACATCATGGACAGTAATGGTATGAGACTTTTCCAAGATTTGAAAAATACATAAACATTACTCCTTTTTTCTGTTGTCGTGGAAATTTCCACTAAGGACCCCAAAGTCAAGATTAAATAAATGTATGTTTATTCACGCCAGCGGTGAGATTACAAACAGCACTTCACAGTACAAGTTAGTCAGAAGCTCTGAGGAGGTATTTACCCCTCAGCATATTTATATTATCACAACTGGTTACACAAAGATAGCCAAGTGCGTTCATTCTCAGCAAAGTGTTTGCTCCCAGAGAGTGGTTGCCCAGAAGAATACATGCAACCACAGAGTCTGGGCGTTCAGCCTATGTTCCACGTCTGCCGAGCCAACCTTGTGAGAGCAAACCTCAGACACCCTGTCTGTCTACAACAGGTGCATTTCTAAGTATGCAACAGGTCAAACATGTATGACAAGTGTGAGACACTGTAAGCAGAAAGAGACACAGTAAAAATCCACTACACTATGTTTACAACTTAGGTCAGGTATGCTGGCCTATGGATTCCCTTGTGAAACCCAACTACCGAACCATCCAATGATGGGATTTATAAAGACAATATCTGGGCTCCCGAAAGGATTTATCTCTATAATATATAAACAACATATTCTGAGCTCGCCATTGAAAAAGTATTGTCCACAGATCTAATTGAATCTGAACAACCCTTCAAACTGGAAGAGAGTATGGAAAAATATGACCTCGGCATCCCGTAACCCGTTCCGTCAATTTATACTATTTAAGTTTGTTCACAGACTGTATTTAGCACCAACTAAACGTTTTATGATGAAATTGACCCCAACTCCCAACTGATCACCGTGTCCTCTAAATCAGATATGCACATTCCTTCATATGATGTGGGAGTGCCCTGTAGTTAAATGCTTCTGGGGTAAAGTTATACAATTCATTTTGAAGTGCATGAATTTAAATATTCAGTGCTTTGCATCTATGTTATTTAGCAAATATAGCCCCTTGAATCTCAAACAGAGAGGATTACTGCTGGCAGGCAGCACTGCTGTGAAAAATGTTTTGGCTCTCAGATGGCAACTACCTCACTCTCTCCTATCCAGTGGATATAGTTACTGTCAGAAGTTATAACATTAGAATTATAAACAACGAGAATGAATGGTGCTAGTCAAGGAACAATTGAGGCCTGAACAAATATACTTGACTCTGTGAAGAACAATACAAAATGTACCTTTTAGTAATTTAGCAGACACTCTTAACTAGAGAGTGAGTTAGAGGAGCAATTATGATTAAATGCCTTGCTCAAGGCCACATCAATAGACTTTTTGCCGAGTCAGCTCGGGGTTCAAACCAGCAACTTTTCGATTAGGCGGGTGGGAAACATGTTTCCCTAGTGGGACTGAAGGGGGGAATAGGTTGGGGTTATCTTTGTGCGCATTTCTTTGATTGTTTTTGTACCTGTAACCCCCTCTCAGATTTTTTTTTACGAAACTGAATTAAAAGTTGGTCACACAAAAAAATGCTGTGTTAAATAAATAGTCATCCTGTCTTAAATTAAATAGTAATGCTGTTTTGAACTAAATAGTAATTATGTGTTAAATTAAATAGCCATGCTGTTTTTACCGGTCACTTAGAAATGTCTTTGTTTCTGAAAGAAAAGCACATTTTTTATCCATTAAAGTAACATCAAATTGATCAGAAATACAGTGTAGACATTGTTAATGTTGTAAATGACTATTGTAGCTGGAAACAGCATTTTTTTAAATGGAATATCTACATAGGCGTGCAGAGGCCCATTATCAGCAATCAGTGTTCCAATGACATGTTGTGTTAGCTAATCCAAGTTTATAATTTTAAAAGGCTAATTGATCATTAGAAAACCCTTTTGCAATTATGTTAGCACAGTTGAAAACTGCCAGAAACAAAGAACTTTCTTCTGAAACTCTTCAGTCTATCGTGAGTTGTTGGCCGTCAAGAAGGCGCTGAAAGCATGGTGGCACTGGCAGGAGGGTGCTAAACACCCATTCCTTGTCTGGACAGACCACAGGAACTTGGAGTATATTTGAGCAGCGACGAGGCTGAACCCGTGTCAGGCCAGGTGGGCCCTATTCTTCGCCAGGTTTGACATTACCTTCCATTACCGGCCAGGATCAAAGAATGTTAAGGCTGATGTGTTGTCCCGGGTGCATGACACAGAGGATCGGATGGAGAAAGTGACACCCATTATTCCCCTGTCCCGCATTGAGCCCTCACCTGCCCACTGTCCTGAGGGGTGTATCAACGTGCCCTCTGATGTGCTGTACTGCACCCAGGTATAGCCAGTACTATCGACTGTCTCTCCGCTAAGTACCGTGGCCCAGGACGTCTCTTCCTGCTCCACCTGCACACAGAGCTAGACACCTCCCCTATGGCAAACTCCACCCGCTGCCAGTTCCACAATGACCTTGGTCCCATCTCTCCATGGATTTTGTCACAGACCTTTCCCCCTCGGAGGGGCACCACCATCCTGGTCATTGTGGACCGGTTTTCCAAACGCCTGTCATTTGATTCCTCTGCCTGGTCTCCATCTGGCCCTGCAGACCATGGAGGCTCTCTTCTCTCACGTCTTCTGGCACTACAGGATCCCGGAGGACATCGTGTCTGACCATGGTCCTCAGTTCATCTCCTGTATCTGAAAGGCCTTCATGGAACGACTGGGGGTCTCGGTCAGCTTCACCTCCGGGTACCGTCCCCAATCAAATGGTCAGGTGGAAAGGTAAATCAGGAACTGGGTAGGTACCTTCGTAGTTACTGTCAGGACTGGCCGGGGGAGTGGGCCGCACAAAACTCCCTCCGTCACTCCTCCACTAACCTCAGACCTTTTCAGTGTGTTCTAGGCACTCAGCCGGCCCTGGCACCCTGGCACCCGAGTCAGATCGAGGTTCCTGCGGTAAACGATTGGTTCCGGCGCGCCAATGAGGTATGGAACACTGTGCACACCCATCTCCAGCGTGTCGTCCTCCGGCGCAGGCCGATCGTCATTGCAGTGTGGCCCCGGTCTTTCACCCCGGTGACAGTGTCTGGCTTTCTACGAAGGACCAGCATCTCCGATTGCCCTGCCGGAAGCTGAGTCTGCGGTTTGTGGGGCCGTTGAAAGTCCTGAGTAGAGACAATGAGGTGACTTACAGATTACAGCTCCCCGTCACTTACCGTATCTCACCCTCATTTCATGTATCTCTCCTCGGGCCGGTGGCAGTTGGTCCCTTGGCTAGTGCTGGACCCCATAATGCATCTCCCCTCCCTTTGATGTCGGGGGGCCCTGGCATACACCATCTGCAGCCTGTTGGGCTCACGGCATAGTGGGGGGCTTCTTCAATACCTGGATGACTGGGAGGGGTACGGTCCCGAAGAGTGGTGCTGGGTTCTGGCGCGGGACATCCTAGATGTTTCTCTCATTCGGGACTTCCACAGGCATCGTCCCGACTGACCCGCACCGCATCTCCGGGGTTGTCCCCAAGGTCGGCGGCGCCCTTGCTTTGGCTCCCCCTCCTGTCCAGCTCAGACGCTCGCCGTCTCCGGCCTTCTAGCTGCTGTCTAACCTACTACTGGCAAACGCCCTTCACTCAAGTAGACTAATGTAAAAAAATATATAATAAAAAAGTAACACAATAAGAATAACAATGACAAGGCTATATACAGGGGGTGACGGTACTGAGTCAGTTTGCTGGGGTACAGGTTAGTTGAGGTAATTTGTAAATGTAGGTAGGGGGAAGTGACAATGCATAGATAATCAACAGCGAGTAGCAGCAGTGTAGAAAAGGGAGGGGGGTCAATGTGAATCGTCCAGTGGTGAGTTTATTAACTGTTCAGCAGTCTTATGGCTTGGGGGTAGAAGCTGTTAAGGAGCCTTTTGGTCCTAATCTTGGCGATCCGGTAACGCTTGCCGTGTAGTAGCAGGAAAACAGTCTTTAACTTGGGTGACTGGAGTCTCCAGTTTATGGGCTTTCCTCTGACAGTGTCTATTATATAGGTCCTGGATGGCAGGAAGCTTGGCCCCAGTGATGTACTGGGCCATTCGTACCACACTCTGTAGCACCTTACGGTCAGATGCCGAGCAGTTGTTATACCAGGCGAGGATGCAACTGGTCAGGATGCTCTTGATGGTGCATCTGTATAACCTTTTGAGGATCTGGGGATGTCAAATCTTTTCAGTCTCCTGAGGGGGAAAAGGTTTTGTCGTGCCCTCTTCACGACTGTCTTGGTATGTTTGGACCATGATAGTTCGTTGGTGATGTGGACACCAAGGAACTTGAAACTCTCGACCCGCTCTACTACAGCTCCATCAATGTTAATGGGGGTCTGTTCGGCCCGCCTTTTCCTGTAGTCCACGATCAGCTCCTTTGTCTAGCTCACATTGAGGGAGAGGTTGTTGTCCTGGCACCACACTGCCAGTTCTCTGACCTCCTCCCTATAGACCGTCTCGTCGTTGTCGGTGATCAGGCCTACCACTATTGTGTCATCAGCAAACTTAATGATGGTGTTGGAGTCGTGTTTGGCAACAAAGTCATGGGTGAACAGGGAGTACAGGAGGGGACTAAGTACATACCCCTGAGGGGCCCCAGTGTTGAGGATCAGCGTGGCAGATGTGTTGTTGCCTACTCTTACCACCTGGGGGCGAGCCGTCAGGAAGTCCAGGATCCAGTTGCAGAGGGAGGTGTTTAGTCCCAGAGTCCTTAGCTTAGTGATGAGCTTCATGGGCACTATAGTGTTGAATGCTGAGCTGTAGTCAATGAACAGCGTTCTCACATAGGTGTTCCTTTTGTCCAGGTGTGAAAGTGCAGTGTGGAGTGCAATTGAGATTGCATCATCTGTGGATCTGTTGGGGCGGTATGCGAATGGGGGTGGGTCTAGGGTGTCCGGGATGATGCTGTTGATGTGAGTCATGACCAGCCTTTCAAAGCACATCATGGCTACTGACGTGAGTGCCATGGGGCGGTAATCATTTAGGCAGGTTACCTTCGTCGCTTCCTTGGGCACAGGGACTATGGTGGTCTGCTTGAAACATGTTGGTATTACAGACTCGGTCAGCGGGAGGTTGTCAGTGAAGACACTTGCCAGTTGGTTGCGCATGCTTTGCATACACGTCCTGGTAATCCGTCTGGCCCAGCGGCTTTGCAAATGTTGACCTATTTAAAGGTTTTGTTCAGGCCTCTCGGGTGGCGCAGTGGTTAAGGGCTGTGCCACTAGAGACTCTGGGTTCGCGCCCAGGCTCTGTCGTAACCGGCCGTGACCGGGAGGTCCGTCGGGCGATGCACAATTGGCATAGCGTCGTCCGGGTTAGGGAGGGATTGGCCGGTAGGGATATCCTTGTCTCATCGCGCACCAGCGACTCCTGTGGCGGGCCGGGCGCAGTGCACGCTAACCAAGGTTGCCAGGTGCACAGTGTTTCCTCCGACAGACACATTGGTGCTACTGGCTTCCAGGTTGGATGCGCGCTGTGTTAAGAAGCAGTGCGGTTGTGTATCAGAGGACGCATGACTTTCAACCTTCGTCTCTCCCGAGCCAGTACGGGAGTTGTAGCGATAAGACAAGATTGTAGCTACTAACAATTGGATACCATGAAATTGGGGAGAAAAAAAGGGGGGAAATTCAACAACAAAAAACTAAAAAAACAACAACAAAAAAGGTTTTGTTCACATTGACTACCGAGAGCTTTGTCACACAGTCATCCAGAACAGCTAGTGATCTCGTGCATGCTTCAGTGTTGCTTGCCTCGAAGCGAGCATAAAAGTAATTTAGCTCGTCTGGTAGGCTCGCATCACTGTGCAGCTCGCATTTGGGTTTCCCTTTGTAGTCCGTAATAATTTCGAAGCCCTGCGTCAGAGTCGGTGTAGTAGGATTCAATCTTAATCCTGTATTCACACTTTTCTTGTTTGATGGTTTATCTCAAATCAAATCAAATTTTATTTGTCACATACACATGGTTAGCAGATGTTAATGCGAGTGTAGTGAAATGCTTGTGCTTCTAGTTCCAACAATACAGTAATAACCAACGAGTAATCTAACCTAACAATTCCACAACTACTACCTCATACACACAAGTGTAAAGGGATAAAGAATATGTACATAAAGATATATGATTGAGTGATGGTACAGAACGGCATAGGCAAGATGCAGTAGATTGTATCAAGTACAGTATATACATATGAGATGAGTAATGTAGGGTATGTAAACAAAGTGGCATAGTTTAAAGTGGCTAGTGATACATATATTACATAAAGATGCAGTAGATGTAGAGTACACTATAAACATATACATATCAGATGAATAATGTAGGGTATGTAAACATTATATTATTTAGCATTGTTTAAAGGGGCTAGTGATATATTTTTACATCAATTTACATCAATTTCCATTATTAAAGTGGCTGGAGTTGAGTCGGTGTGTTGGCAGCAGCCACTCAATGTTAGTGGTGGCTGTTTAACAGTCGGATGGCCTTGAGATAGAACCTCTTAAAGCTAGGGGGCAGAATTTTCACTTTTGGATAAATAGCGTGCCCAATTTCAACTTCCTGCAACTCATTCCAAGAATATAAGATATGCATATTATTCGTAGATTTGGATAGAAAACACTCTGAAGTTTCTAAAACTGTTTGAATCATGTGTGTGAGTATAACATAACTTATGTAGCAGGCAAAACCCTGAGGACTAACTGTTCAGATTTTTTCCCCCCCTCTCTGTTCCCTATATTGTCTTTGCCATGGGATATTTCATAGGAACCTATTTTCAGTTCCTGCCGCTTCCACTAGATGTCCTCAGTCTTGGACTTTGGTTGAGGTTATTCCTTTGTGCAATGAAGAAGTAGGCCAACTCGGAACTGGGGACACTTTTGTGAGTTGCGCAAGACGTGAAAAGCAGCGCTGGTTTCTTTTCTTTCCTGTATTGAATACAGATTGCCCCGTCTACAATTTGATCGATTATTAACATTTAAAAATACCTAACGTTGTATTACAAAAGTAGTTTGAAATATTTTAGGCAACTTTTGAAATATTTTGTAGTGACGTTGCGTTTTTGTAAGCTGTTTTTTTCTGGATCAAACGCGCTTTATAAATGGACATTTTGGATATATATGGACGGAATTAATCGAACAAAAGGACCAATTGTGATGTTTATGGAGCATATTGGAGTGCCAACAAAACAAGCTCGTCAAAGGTAATGCATGTTTTATATTTTATTTCAGCGTTTTGTGTAGCGCCTGCAGGGTTGTAATATGCTAACTCCTTTGTTTATTGCTGGTGCAGATGGTGCAGGCTATCAGATAATAGCTTCTTATGCTTTCGCCGAAAAGCATTTTTAAAATCTGACATGTTGGCTGGATTCACAACGAGTGTAGCTTTAATTGAGCATCTTACATGTGTGATTTAATGACAGTTTGAATTTTATAGCATTTTATTTGAATCTGGCGCTCTCCATTTCCCCTGGCAATTGGCCAGTAGAGACATTTGCGTCCCGCCTATCCTTAAGAGGTTTTAACAGTCTGATGGCCTTGAGATAGAAGCTGTTTTTCAGTCTCTCGGTCCCTGCTTTGATGCACCTGTACTGACCTCGCCTTCTGGATGATAGCTGGGTGAACAGGCAGTGGCTCGGGTGGTTGTTGTCCTTGATGATCTTTATGGCCTTCCTGTGACATCGGGTAGTGTAGGTGTCCTGGAGTGCAGGTAGTTTGCCCCCGGTGATGCGTTGTGCAGACCTCACTACCCTCTGGAGAGCCTTACGGTTGTGGGCGGAGCAGTTGCCGTACCAGGCAGTGATACAGCCCAACAGGACGCTCTTGATTGTGCATCTGTAGAAATTTGTGAGTGCTTTTGGTAACAAGCCGAATTTCTTCAGCCTTCTGAGATTGAAGAGGCGCTACTGCGCCTTGTTCACGACGCTGTCTGTGTGGGTGGACCAATTCAGTTTGTCCGTGATGTGTACGCCGAGGAACTTAAAACTTACTACCCTCTCCACTACTGTCCCATCGATGTGGATAGGGGGGTGCTCCCTCTGCTGTTTCCTGAAGTCCACAAGCATCTCCTTTGTTTTGTTGACGTTGAGTGAGAGGTTATTTTCCTGACACCACACTCCGAGGGCCCTCACCTCCTCCCACCTCCTCTTGTCATTGTTGGTAATCAAGCCTACCACTGTAGAGTCGTCCGTAAACTTGATGATTGAGTTGCAGGCATGCATGGCCACGCAGCCGTGGGGTGAACAGGGAGTACAGGAGAGGGCTCAGAACGCACCCTTGTGGGGCCCCAGTGTTGAGGATCAGCAGGGTGGAGATGTTGTTACCAACCCTCATCACCTGGGGGCGGCCCGTCAGGAAGTCCAGTACCCAAAAGTCCAGTACCCAATTCTCACAGACCTGTTAGTTTTTCTTTAAGATCCCTCCTGTTCTCCACTCATTACCTGTATTAACTGCACCTGATTGAACTCGTTACCTGTATAAAAGACACCTGTCCACACACTCAATCAAACAGACTCCAACCTCTCCACAATGGCCAAGACCAGAGAGCTGTGTTAGGACAACAGGGATAAAATTGTTGGACGCAATGCGGAACATATCCCAATCCACGTGATCGAAGTGTGAAATCAGATTGGTCGGACCAGCGTTCAACAGACCTGAGCGCGGGAGCTTCTTGTTTTAGTTTCTGTCTGTAGGCTGAGAGCAACAGAATGGAGTCTTGGTCAGCTTTCCGAAAGGAGGGCGGGGGAGGGCCTTATATGCGTTGCGGAAGTTAGAATAACAATGATCCAGGGTTTTACCAGCCCTGGTTGCGCAATCGATATGCTGATACAATTTAGGGAGTCTTGTTTTCAGATAAGCCTTGTTAAAATCCCCAGCTACAATGATTGCAGCCTCAGGATATGTGGTTTCCAGTTTGCATAGAGTCAAATAAAGTTTGTTCAGGGCCATCAATGTGTCTGCTTTGGGGGGAATATATACGGCTGTGATTATAATCTAAGAGAATTCCCTTGGTAGATAATGCGGTCGACATTTGATTGTGAGGAATTCTAAGTCAGGTGAACAGAAGGACTTGAGTCCCTGTATGTTGTTATGATCACACCACGTCTCGTTAACCTGTTATAGCCTCAAGCTCATTACCATAACGCAACGTTAACTATTCATGAAAATCGCAAATGAAATGTTTCTCAACATTTTTACAGCCTCATCCCTCAGTCTTCCAAAACAAGTGGCGGGGTGTTGTTTTTTTAATCAAAGATTTCCCCTTTAAAGATGCATGATCAGAGCCTAATCTAAATGAGTACAAACTGCCAAACATGACATCACCGCTATTGTTTATCAACACCTTCTGAGTGGCGAGACACCTGTAAGAATGGCATCAGATAATAGGTGCTACCATGGCACTGTGGTTCCTCCATTGGCCCTCCTGTATACCAGAATCATTGGGCCTACTAACTAACATGGACCTCCTACATTTGAAATGGAATAGTTTGTATACCAGAATCATTGGGCTTGTCTTTAAGCTACCAATATTATCATATGTGTGAGTTAGTTTGGATATAGTTTAGGTGTTGTTTCGATGGGCCAGTGTCAGATGTGCATCCAGCTGTCAGGTGAAGAAAGGGCAAAAAGGGCACTGGTTATAAAATCAATATCAAAATCAAATGGAACATGCACCGAATATTAAAGGTGTAGGTAAACTTTATGGAATTGCTGTCATATTCAGCAATAAATACCTCTTCCCCCTTTTTCCTCTCTCTAACCTAACAAAAAAAAAATACATTTGAAATGGAATAGTTTGACATTGAACATATGGTGTACTTTATGATGTCAGTTCGGTTGTCATCTTTCTCACACCACCATGGGCTGAGGGCTGGGAACTGTACTTCCTCAGTGGTAGGGAGGCGAGCAGGCCAGAGGTGGATGAACGCAGTGCCCTTGTTTGGGTGTAGGGCCTGATCAGAGCCTGGAGGTACTGAGTTGCCGTTCCCCTCACAGCTCCGTAAGCAAGCACCATGGTCTTGTAGTGGATGCGAGCTTCAACTGGAAGCCAGTGGAGAGAGCGGAGGAGCGGGGTGACGTGAGAGAACTTGGGAAGGTTGAACACCAGACGGGCTGCGGCGTTCTGGATGAGTTGTAGGGGTTTAATGGCACAGGCAGGGAGCCCAGCCAACAGCGAGTTGCAGTAATCCAGACGGGAGATGACAAGTGCCTGGATTAGGACCTGCGCCGCTTCCTGTGTGAGGCAGGGTCATACTCTGCGGATGTTGTAGAGCATGAACCTACAGGAACGGGCCACCGCCTTGATGTTAGTTGAGAACGACAGGGTGTTGTCGAGGATCACGCCAAGGTTCTTAGCGCTCTGGGAGGAGGACACAATGGAGTTGTCAACCGTGATGGCGAGATCATGGAACGAGCAGTCCTTCCCCGGGAGGAAGAGCAGCTCCGTCTTGCCGAGGTTCAGCTTGAGGTGGTGATCCGTCATCCACACTGATATGTCTGCCAGACATGCAGAGATGCGATTCGCCACCTGGTCATCAGAAGGGGGAAAGGAGAAGATTAATTGTGTGTCGTCTGCATAGCAATGATAGGTACCAATTTGTAAGTCGCTCTGGATAAGAGCGTCTGCTAAATGACTTAAATGTAAATGTAAATAGGAGAGACCATGTGAGGTTATGACAGAGCCAAGTGACTTGGTGTATAGCGAGAATAGGAGAGGGCCTAGAACAGAGCCCTGGGGGACACCAGTGGAGAGAGCACGTGGTGAGGAGACAGATTCTCGCCACGCCACCTGGTAGGAGCGACCTGTCAGGTAGGACGCAATCCAAGCGTGGGCCGCGCCGGAGATGCCCAACTCGGAGAGGGTGGAGAGGAGGATCTGATGGTTCACAGTATCGAAGGCAGCCGATAGGTCTAGAAGGATGAGAGCAGAGGAGAGAGAGTTAGCTTTAGCAGTGCGGAGCGCCTCCGTGATACAGAGAAGAGCAGTCTCAGTTGAATGACTAGTCTTGAAACCTGACTGATTTGGATCAAGAAGGTCATTCTGAGAGAGATAGCGGGAGAGCTGGCCAAGGACGGCACGTTCAAGAGTTTTGGAGAGAAAAGAAAGAAGGGATACTGGTCTGTAGTTGTTGACATCGGAGGGATCGAGTGTAGGTTTTTTCAGAAGGGGTGCAACTCTCGCTCTCTTGAAGACGGAAGGGACGTAGCCAGCGGTCAGGGATGAGTTGATGAGCGAGGTGAGGTAAGGGAGAAGGTCTCCGGAAATGGTCTGGAGAAGAGAGGAGGGGATAGGGTCAAGCGGGCAGGTTGTTGGGCGGCCGGCCGTCACAAGACATTATAGTGTGTGTGCGCTGAATATTCCCCGCCTCAGTGTTGTTCTCTGAAGTAGTCAGTGGGGAATGTAAGCGAATACAGTACATATCTGTAGGAGGGCCGAGAAAGCTACTTAAAGAAATCTGAGAAATAGAGCGTTTGGCCAAATGCAGGGCTATTTCTACCTGGCGCGTTTCAGACGCGGGTTGACTCGGACATTATTAATTTCTCGAGCTAGGACAAAGTGCCAGCCGATTGAAATTCAGGAGATAAGCTTGACCAGCGATATATATCTCTGTCTCTCTCGCTAGTAGACCAAGGCACGTTTTTTGCCACGTGTTCCAGTTAAAACATCGTCAAAAAACGCCGTGATTAAATCCCTCCGCCTTGCAAACCGAAGTTCCGCTCCGGATAGTTCAGTTTGATTTCAGCGTAATGACATGTGCCCAGTATATTCGTTCATGAAGAATTATTGATGTCACACTTTCTTATGCTATCCAGACGGATATCAATGTCTTGTCTAATTGAACTAATAAGTGTAAATCTGGCAATTTACAATCTGAAATACATATTTTTAAAAAATATCCAAATTGATGAGTTTTCTAAATAAGACATTGTAAACTTTTTCCAAACTATCCTAGATGAAGCAATTTCTCAGGTTAATTAAAGTTTAATTCCCAAATAGCCTATACAGGTCTGATTTATCATTAAATTAATAAATCAGTAAAATTTGTTTTTTGCAAAACCATTCAGTAATCCAGTACTGACAGAAGCCCCGCCCCAGCGGGAAGCCCATGTGGTTTCGGCCTTGGAGAAGTGCACCAGTGTTGAATATTTCCAACATTTGATTTACTGTTTACAGTTATGATATCCAATCAATGGAGATTGTATGGATTATTGTCTCATTCAATTTAATAAACTAAATTGTTGAACATAACTTAATGATCTTCCAATCAAATGAGACACTTTTAAACTTCTCATATTAACCTAGATGAAGCAACTTCTCAGGTTATTTAATTTTAATACCCAGATAGCCTACCCAGGTAGGATTAATCATTGGCATTGATGAATTAATTAAATTTGCTTTTGCATTATTATTCACGTCCAACTTCCACATTACTGGTGCGGTACCGATGGTTCATCAACATCTATAAATAGATTAAACTTGTCTTTACAGCTTCCAATGAATTCCAAACCCAAACGTTCTAAAAAAAATAGGAACATTTTTCCTCTAAATTTTTCGAATAATGTGCAAGCTATCAAAGGAGGTGGTCACCACTCCTCCACTAGTTAGTGAACCTCCACCCATAAAAGGACTGATCTCTGACCTCAGCAGCGACACCAACCCTAATTATGCCATTAGCGAAAAAACATCCGAAATTGCGAATGCTCACCAAAATCAACCATCAAACACAGGCTTTGTGACGGTTCTCCCCACCTTTGGTGATGTATCGCCAGAAAAATGTGACATCGGTCCAATACAACAGTGCACAGCTGAAACACGTGCCAGACATGGCTAACATGAGGGGACAGGTGGGGAGAAATGAGCAACTATTGACAAAAGCAGGAAATGAAAACATTCTGCTAATCGAGAAACTGCGTTTGAAATCTGAACAATTAAAAGTAATTGCAAATACTTATGACGATGAACGAGCATAAACTCTTCAACAAAATCATTGTCTCCAGGAACAACTCGATTTAGCCAAAACTAAATACGAGGTAATCCACTCCAAACTAGATAAATCTGTTGAGTTATCTACAAACAGGAGCACGCAATTTGATAACATGCAGGCAGTTTTGTTGAACGTTACTCAGAGTAACACGGTTCTACTCAAAATTCTGCAGACCAAAGACAATCAATTGATGAACAAGATGACAAAGTTGGATGACAAATCAGCAGAACTCACTGAAGTCGCTGACCAAATGAATGATGAGAGAACTCGGGTGATGAAGATGGAAATCTTGATTTCTAAGCAAGCGGAAGAAATCTCATCACTGAATCTCTCGCTCAGTACTCAAGACCTCTATTTGCAAACCATGACAGATAAGTTTGAGACCGAAAGGAGCAAGTGCAACACTCACGTGTCCAAAATCAGTACTCTAAGCGCTCAAGTGGACTCTGCAATGCAGCAGAATACCACCGTTAGGTACCATCTGGAGGAAATCCAGAATGGTCACGCTCTACTATCCATCCAAGCAACCGGAGCCCGGGACTCAAAGGAGTGAAGACGATAGGTTTCAGACATTGCCTCCAACATGTGTCCCTCAGTCTTCTCCTCTTGGCCATTCGGCACTGAGTAATATAGCGCCTCTTGGCCAACAAAGCCAAAGCTTGGCTTCTCATCTTGGCCTTTCGGCCCCACTTTCCCCACAGGATGAAGCCAACCCTCTCCGCCCGCTTGACGCGGAATACCTTGACAAACTCATCAAGACTTTCCCCACCTTTGACCCCGTTCCAGGTCAGCCAAACGATACTGAGACGTTCTTAGCTGACATAGAGGACGCGGTGGATGGCTACCCGAACGCTATGGGTTCTGACAGGGTTCACCTGTTGAAGCGAACGTCGAATAGACACGTGACAAGGTTCATTCGCCTACAACAGCAACACGTGCTAAATAACTACGCTAAACTTGGCACAGCTATGAAATTAGAATTCAGTGGTTCTGCGACTCGCAAACACGATAGCTCACTGGCTACACGGAACCAACACCCACAAGCTTAGGCTTCGTTCAGCTTACTTTGGCCTACTCACTGAAACAGGCATGGAAGACCTGTTACCATTTAAACAAATGTTCCTGTCGAACATGTATCCTATCTTCATTACCTACTTGGGCCCTGCAGCCCACGTTGGCTTGCCTATCTTACAACTCAGAGAGCTTGCAAGCACAGCTTTTGAGGCATCAAAAGCTCGCAATGCTAAGAGCCCTGACCACTCGGTTTTGAAGTTTGACCAGGAGCACTCACTCCAGTCAGAGGGTGAATTATCAGGTATTGGAGCGTTAAGAGATGACGCACAACAACAGTTTCTACCACGAAACCATGAATCCAATAACCTCCGCGGTCTAAATAACTGTAAAGCACGTTGCCATCAAAACGACTACCGCTACAATCAACCTGTTCACTACGTTCCTGCACCCAACCCACACAAAGTGTCAGAGCACAAGGGTAACAAAGGGTTGAAGGATGATCAAAATGTAGACCAATGTTCTCCAGAAGTTCCACTACGTGAAGAATTAAAGCGAGAAACATTTGAGAAAAGTGTAAAAGATAAGTCACAAGGACTAGACGGGGAATTACCGGACACCAGGTCCACAGGAAAATTCAAATCTCTCCAACTCTCACTCGAGACCCTATCCAGGGCCCGCTTGATCAAGAAACAAGCCCACCGGCTTTGTCTATAGACTCTGATACAAAAGTTGCGAAGAAAAAGGTCAAACGCTTCGTTAAAGCCAAGCCCACTCAAAATCATAAAAGTTGATCTGCTTCCACGTTGAACAGAATTGACACATCACGTCGTTGTGAACGACCACTCCACTTTGTGGGGAATATGTCCACTAAACACGAATCGAAATGCCCATACCTACCTATTGTCATGCGTTAATTGATTCGGGTGCGACAATATCACTCATCTCTCAAACACTGTTTGATGATCAAATCAAATCAAATCAAATTTATTTATATAGCCCTTCGTACATCAGCTGATATCTCAAAGTGCTGTACAGAAACCCAGCCTAAAACCCCAAACAGCAAACAATGCAGGTGTAAAAGCACGGTGGCTAGGAAAAACTCCCTAGAAAGGCCAAAACCTAGGAAGAAACCTAGAGATGAACCGGGCTATGTGGGGTGACCAGTCCTCTTCTGGCTGTGCCGGGTAGAGATTATAACAGAACATGACCAAGATGTTCAAATGTTCATAAATGACCAGCATGGTCGAATAATAATAAGGCAGAACAGTTGAAACTGGAGCAGCAGCACAGTCAGGTGGACTGGGGACAGCAAGGAGCCATCATGTCAGGTAGTCCTGGGGCACGGTCCTAGGGCTCAGGTCCTCCGAGAGAGAGAAAGAAAGAGAGAATTAGAGAGAGCATATGTGGGGTGGCCAGTCATCTTCTGGATGTGCCAGGTTGAGATTATAACAGAACGTGGCCAAGATGTTCAAATGTTCATAAATGACCAGCATGGTTGAATAATAGTAAGGCAGAACAGTTGAAACTGGAGCAGCAGCATGGCCAGGTGGACTGGGGACAGCAAGGAGTCATCATGTCAGGTAGTCCTGGGACATGGTCCTAGGGCCCAGGCCAGTTGAAACTGGAGCAGCAGCATGGCCAGGTGGACTGGGGACAGCAAGGAGTCATCATGTCAGGTAGTCCTGGGGCATGGTCCTAGGGCTCAGGTCCTCCGAGAGAGAGAAAGAGAGAGAAGGAGAGAATTAGAGAACGCACACTTAGATTCACACAGGACACCGAATAGGACAGGAGAAGTACTCCAGATATAACAAACTGACCCTAGCCCCCCGACACATAAACTACTGCAGCATAAATACTGGAGGCTGAGACAGGAGGGGTCAGGAGACACTGTGGCCCCATCCGAGGACACCCCCGGACAGGGCCAAACAGGAAGGATATAACCCCACCCACTTTGCCAAAGCACAGCCCCCACACCACTAGAGGGATATCTTCAACCACCAATGATCTAGAAAGGGCTTTGAAGCCAACTAAACATTGGGTAAAAGTGGAACGATGCGACACTAGACTTTGAGGGGTCACTCAGACTACCTCGCCTCTCACATGGAGAGTCATGCTGAAACTACACTTCCAGGACGTATCGCTCATTCACCCTGTGTATGTTACCAGCCTCGAAACTGTACCCCTGCTACTTGGAGTAGATCACACTGTCCTCCCCTAACGCTAGTTGCAACGCAGTCATTCACGAGGGGTATCTGTCAAAAGCACCCCTTGGGAAAAAGACGTTTAGAAACCTCTTGGTGCAGAATCCGATCCAAGGAGATATTACGATATCTCGACACATTCCACCAGCCAACCTGATTGACCATTCTTGTCATGATTTCGAGCCAGCTGTCTCTGTGAATGAGCAACTTCCCTCCTCCTTGCAGTCATGCAATACAGTAGTTGAGATGAATTTCTCTTGCACTTCGGACACTTCAGCAAGCACTGCGGCTGTCTCAGCAAGAAAAACATTGATTCGCAGAGTATACTCTGCTTCCGATGACACACTTTACACTTTGTGGGGGACTGTCAACCCTTACAATGACACTAATGGCGTCAGTCCAGCAACTGACCCGATGACTCCCACTGGTGAAACACTTTGCGATATCACAAACCGATATCCTCGTCTCAGTTCGCAGGTACTGAAGAGGTTGCCACACGCGGACGCAGTGGTGACTGACATGCCTCTACAGCCACTGAGGGTGTTGAAGCACAAACACCAGGAGATTTGGTTGAAAGGGTACAGCCACTCTCATAATAACGCGGCCACTTACAACTCGAACATAGGGTCCGAACTTTTCGTTTGCGCCTCGGATACCAACACCACCCGCTGGTGGGGGGATCCCGAGACACAAAGGGGGGAATAATAGCCCAGACCCATGATGAGCCTTATCGAGGCCGATGGGGGGGTCGAGACTACGGACAACACCGTACGAGGCCGCCAGAGCATAAATCAAATCTAGTTGTAAACTCCCCTTTGAGAACAGTGAAGAGCAGACAGGCCCCGAGACGGGGATTATCTTAGAATACATCTAAGATAGTACTGAGGTGTACCACACTGGTCGTAAATGAAGTCCAGTGGACCTGTCCACCTCCAAAACAAATGGCAACAATAATCATTCCTTGCCATGTGTAGTAGTCACTACAAGACAACTAGTAAAATGCTCTAATCATGTATTCCTGTAGGATAACATTTCAGAATAAATCGGTAGGACAACTGGACCCCTTGAGTACCAGTACCAATAGCACAGTCAGTCCAGCAACACTCAGTAAGAGGATTAGTAACCTCACAAGTTAAATTGCTAATGATAATAGCGACATAGGAGTCACTCAGAGTGCAACACGGGGAAGGGAATCTCCATTGCACTCTTGCAATGGTTACACACGCCACTAATATATAGAACCCTCCGTTCAGGAGAAAAGTTATTAGAAGTCATGAACCACAATCACACCACGTACGACTGGTCTAATACTTAGAGTACTTCCATCATCAGGTTAGCTCCTCCGTGAATAACATAGCTATGAAGTATACTTCTTCATACCTACCGCCACTACACTAGTGGAAGACAGTGACTGGTAGTAAAACCGGGGCCTTCCACTCTTTCTATTCTGGTTAAAGCCAGTTTGCGCTGTTCTGTGAAGGTAGTAGTACACAGTGTTGTACGAGATCTTCAGCTTCTTGGCAATTATTGCATGGAATAGCCTTATTTTCTCAGAACAAGAATAGGCTGCCGAGTTTCACAAGAAGGTTATTTGTTTCTGGCCATTTTGAGCCTGTGTCACGTTCTGACCTTAGTTCCTTTGTTATGTCTTTGTTTTAGTATGGTCAGGGCGTGAGTTGGGTGAGTTGTCTATATTCCGTTTTCTATGTTGTGTTTTTCCGTTTGGCCTGGTATGGTTCTCAATCAGAGGCAGGTGTTGTTAGTTGTCTCTGATTGAGAATCATACTTAGGTAGCCTTTTCCCACTCGTGGGTGTTTATTTTCTGTCTAATGTGTTTTGTCACCTTACAGAACTGTTTCTGATCCTTGCTACTCCTCCTCAGAAGAGGAAGAGGAAAGCCGTTACAGCCTGTAATCGAACCCACAAATGCTGATGCTCCAGATACCCAACTAGTCTAAAGAAGGCCAGTTTTATTGCTTCTTTAATTAGAACAACAGTTTTCAGCTGTGCTAACATAATTGCAAAATAGTTTTCTAATGATCAGTTAGCCTTTTAAAATGATAAACTTGGATTAGCTAACACAACGTGCCATTGGAACACACGAGTGGTGGTTGCTGATAATGGGCCTCTATATGCCTATGTAGATATTCCATTAAAAAACAGCTGTTTCCAGCTACAATAGTCATTTACAACATTAACAATGTCTACACTGTATTTCTGATCAATTTGATGTTATTTTAATGGACAAAAAATGTGATTTTCTTTCAAAAACAAGGACATTTCTAATTGACCCAAAACTTTTTAACAGTAATGTATGTAAACAACAGCTGGTGCACGATATCTAAGGAAGTCTCAAGATTTTGCTCGCCCGAGGTAGAGTATCTCATGATAAGCTGTAATTTTTGTAGCTGTCCACATACACCACAGACCGAGGCTGGCACTAAAACCGCACACAATGAGCTGTATTCCTCCATAAGCAAACAGGAAACGCTCATACAGAGGCAGCGCTCCTAGTGGCCGGGGACTTTAATGCAGAAAAACTTCAATCAGTTTTACTTCATTTCTATCATCATGTTAAAAGTGCAACCAGAGGGGGAAAATTCTATATCACCTTTACTCCACACACAGAGACGTGTATAAAGCTCTCCCACGCCCTCCATTTGGCAAATCTGTCCATAACTCTATCCTCCTGATTCCTGCTTACAAGCAAAAATGAAAGCAGGAAGCACAAGTGACTCAGTCTATAAAAAGTGGTCAGATAAAGCAGATGCTAAACTACAGGACTGTTTTGCTAGCACAGACTGGAATATGCTCCGGGATTCGTCCAATCCTGGCATTGGTGAGTACACCACATCAGTCACTGGCTTTATCAATAAGTGCATCGAGGACGTCGTCCCCACCCCAACCAGAAGCCATGGATTACAGGTAACATTCGCACTGAGCTAAAGGGTAGAACTGCCACTTTCAAGGTGCGGGACTCTAAACCGGACACTTATAAGAAATCCTGCTATGCCCTCCGATGAACCATCAAACAGGCAAAGCGTCAATGCAGGAATACGATCAAATCGTACTACATCTGCTCCGAATCTTGTCGGATGTGGCAGGGCTTGCAAACTACTACAGACAACAAAGGGAAGCACAGCCGAGAGCTGCCCAGTGACACAAACCTACCAGACGAGCTAAATGACTTCTATGCTCGCTTCAAGGCAAGAAACACTGAAACATGCATGAGAGCATCAGCTGTTCCAGACGACTGTGAGACCTGTAAACAGGTCACAGGCCGCTGGGCCGGACGGATTACCAGGACGTGCTCGGAGTGCACGCATATGCTGACCAACTGTCTTCACTGACATTTTCAACCTCTCCCTGTCTGAGTCTGTAATACCAACATGTTTCAAGCAGACCACCACAGTGCCGTGCCCAAGAACACCAACGGTTACCTGCCTAAATGACTACCGACCCGTAGCACTCACGTCTTTAACCATGAAATGCTTTGAAAGGCTGGTCATGGCTCACATCAACACCATTGTCCCAGAAACCCTAGACCCACTCCAATTTGAGTACCGCCCTAACAGATCCACAGATGATGCAATTGATACTGCCCTTTCCACCCTGGACAAAAGGAACACCTATGTGAGAATGCTATTCATTGACTAATGCTCAGTGTTCAACACCGTTGTGCCCTCAATGCTCATCAATAAGCTAAGGACCCTGGGCCTAAACACCTCCCTTTTTTAAACAGGCAAGTCAGTTAAGAAACAATTCTTATTTTCAATGACAGCCTAGAGTGGGTTAACTGCCTGTTCAGGGGCAGAATGACAGATTTGTAGCTTGTCAGCTCAGGGGTTTGAACTTGCAACCTTCCAGTTACTAGTCCAACACTCTAACCACTAGGCTACCCTGCCTTCCCTCTGCAGCTGGATCCTGGACTTCCTGATGGGCCGCCCCCAGGTGGCAAGGGTAGGTAACAACACATCCGCCACGCTGATCCTCAACACAGTGGCCCCTCAGGGGTGTGTGCTCTGTCCCCTCCTGTACTCCCTGATCACTCATGACTGCATGGACAGGCATGACTCCAACACCATCATTAAATTTTCCGATGACACAACAATGGTAGGCTTGATCACAGACAACGACGAGACAGCCTATAGGGTGGACTCCTGATCAAATGGCCACCCAGACTATTTGCACCCCCCACACACACATCTATGCATAGTCACTTTAATAACTCTACCTACATGTACATAGCACCTCAACTAACTGGTGCCCCCGCACATTGACCCTGTACAGGTACCCCCCTGTATATAGTCTCGCTATTGTTATTTTACTGCTGCTCATAAATCACTTGTTACTTTTATTTCTTACTCTTATTCCTATTTTTTTTTTTTTTTTGTATATAGAAATATATTTATTTTTTAAACTGCATTGTTGGTCAGGGGCTCATAAGTAATCATACACCTGTTGTATTCGGAGCGTGTGACTAATAGCATTTGATTTGATTTTATCTATTTTCCCTTCAAAATTCACCAGAAATAACTATTTCACAGTAATTTCCTTAACACCTACAAGTGTGTTGACCTCAGAACCCATTGAGGCTGACCTCCCCAATATGCAACTCAAAGTTATGCATTCGTCGCCCAGTGTATACCTATTGATTCTTGAATACTTAAATGTGTGATCTTTTCTTGTGCTTGATTGCTATTTAGATTATGACAGATAATCCTGCATTATTACAATGCTAATTGTTTATTGCAAATGGGCCCATAATTGCCCATAATATGTTGTCAACTGAGTCATGTGGACTCATCAGACACAGTAAACAACATACAATAGGAGTCTCCACTGACCAAAACTCTAATTTCATTGGCTGTGAAGCAGCATCCGTCCGTTTATATAATACTCAGAGGAAAGTCTAGGTGCTCGTAGAGCCTAAGGCTGAAGGAGGGGGTACATGGTTTGCTGACTATGATTAGGTGAGATTAAACTTTTCATATGCATGATCTATATTACACACCATCATTTCATAACCAATTGTTCAACAAGTCAACATGACGACAGTGTTTACTTGTCTCTTTGTTTCCCTCAGCTGAAAGGATCCTGACCAGAGCTCAAAATCAGTGCTTAGTGTTTCCAATGAAATAATTGGGATTAAGGTATTGATTGCTGAGAACGAATTAAAGAACGCGCAATATTTGTAGATGTTAAGGTGAGTATAGGTTTTAGGTTGATTGCATGGAGTCTGTCTATTCATACCACTTTTCATATTTTCAAAGGAGCAAGAATAAGAAAGATGACATTCCAACACTATTTTCTTTCTTTGTGACCTTTCAATCAAGAACCACATACAGAATGACTAGTTGATGCTACCCCAATTATGCTTCATTAACTTCTGTGATGTGAAATTGTTGTTGATACTAGTCATTTACAGAAGTAGTGGTTCAAGTTGCATGATTACATTTACATACTATGATATATAGTATAAAAGTTTGATAAAAACTGTGTTTATTAAATGTGTAACTATTTCATGAAGATAGTAATAGCTTACTATTTATATGGGAATGTGTTACCATAGCCATAGTGCATTGCCCTCACTTGTGTTATTTTTAGAAATAAACTGGATTCCGATGGGAAGCATTATCAGCAGGATGTGTTGTATTTTCAGAAGCCCAATAATCTGACTCAGAACAACGTTTTGGACCAGCAGTTCGGTGTTCCGTCTGTTACAGTAACACTATTCTTGCAAAACTTTAGTTGAAAGTAAGTCCAGTTAATTTTGCAAACATAAATGTAGATAACCGATGAAAACATGAAAAATGTTGAAAAACACATTTAAAGATGTGATCAAATTGTTCCTTTTCTCTAGGCCTAAAACACCAGGTGGAATGGACTTCTCAAATACTTCGAACCTCAACAACACTGTGAAATCACAGACTCTTTTCTGCTACGAGTCTTTGAGTGGATCGTGTGTGAGGTTTGCTCGACCCCTGAGCGTTCAGGTTCCGATGTTCACATCGATGGTGTTGGCCATACTGGTGACTGTTATTGGGAACCTTCTGGTCATCACCTCCATTGCACACTTCAAGCAGCTTCAAACCTCCGTAAACCAACTGCTCGTCTCCTTGGCTGTGTGTGACCTCCTTCTGGGAGTGTTTGTAATGCCGTGCAGTGCTGTGCGCTCTGTCCAGGGCTGTTGGTACCTAGGAGGGTTTCTGTGTAAGCTCCACACCAGCACTGATATTATGCTGAGCACATCCTCCATCTTCCATCTATCCTTCATCTCCATTGATCGTTACTTTGCTGTCTGCAGGCCACTGTCGTACAGACTGATCATCACCAATAACACTGTATTGATCATGATCACCACCAGTTGGCTGGTCCCTGCCATTTTTTCTTATGGAATGATCTTCCCTGAGATCAATCTGAAAGGCAAGGAGGATTTCTATGAAACACATGTCAAGTGCGTTGGAGGCTGTCAGGTGTTCTTTAGTCCAGTGGCAGCTTTAGTAGCATCCTCCTTCAGTTTTTACATCCCCGGCATGATCTTGATTTGTATATATTCCAAGATATATTGGGTTGCCAGGGCTCAGGCCAGGTCCATTAAAGATTTATCTCGTCAGTTTAAAGAGGCAGACTCTGGACGTAGAGAGAGACGAGGGGCAAATATTCTGGCAATAGTAGTGGGAGTGTTTCTAATCTGCTGGAGTCCCTTTTCCTTGTGCCTCATCATTGACCCTTTCATACAGTACTCCATCCCCCCGCTGTTGGGGGATACCCTGGTTTGGTTTGGATATTTGAACTCTGCTTTTAACCCTATTGTCTATGCTTTCTTTTACACTTGGTTCAGGAGGGCTTTGAGAATCATCATCAGTGGTCACATCTTTCGCAGAGGTTCTTGTAGATTTAAATTGTATTCTGAGTAAAGTTTCAGTTGACATTGTATGATGTGTGTTCAAATAAATATATGAATTATGATGGGATGTAACATGTAACAGTTATGCAACTAAAAGATAAAGCTTGAGTGAAAATGTAACGGAAGCTGCTTTTAACCTGTTTCATATAAAGCTGTTTGCCTGAAATAAATGTATTTCAATGCCTGTCACCTTGTTTAATAGTGTTCTTTGTCTCCTCCTAGTGCCTACTTGAGGTACACACCGCTGGAACAGTAATTTTGAGCTTAGTGCTCATGACATCACTATTTTACGAAACTATCATACTGTCATGCTGTACATTACTTGAATATACACATATAATATAAACAGATGTAAATCATGTAACCTATTATAACTGGCTGGTAGCAGGGAAAGGGGTGTGCCCAAAATATGTCCAATACAGTATATAAACTCTGTCATTCTTCTAAGAAGACTGTGCTGGATTCAGCACCACTCACACACCTGCACCTGTGACTACAGTAGCAAGTGATCAGCTCTAACTTGAATGTCTTTTTGTTTTTGGCAATGGATATCTCATCTCATCAACATCTGGATCCTAAGATGTTCTGTTACCCAGAATCAAATGCCTCCTGCACCAGAGAAATTTTCAGTGAAGGGGTTCAAATTGCTTTATATATATTTTTTGTTTCTGTTATGCTGGTCACTATTCTAGGGAATGGTGTGGTCATTATCTCCATTGCTCACATAAAACAGCTCCACACGCCAACTAACATGCTTATAATGTCTTTGGCAGTTGCAGACCTGCTAGTTGGAGTAACTGTGATGCCTTTTAGTACAATTAAGGCTGTGGAGGGCTGCTGGTACTTTGGAGATGCTTTTTGTTTCCTGCATTCTGATATGTTCCTCACATCTGTTTCAATTTTCCACCTGGTATTCATAGCCATAGATCGATATGAGTCTGTGTGCAGTCCACTTCGCTATTCCACCAAGATTACTATACCAATTGCATGGCTCATGGTTTTTGCCAGTTGGGCCGTTGCTGCATTGTACTCCTATGGCCTACTATATTCCAAAGCAAATGTTAGAGGACTGGATGAATTCATTGCATCCATATACTGCCTGGGAAGTTGTAATCTTTTCCTTAATGCTTTGTGGGGCGCCCTAGACACGTTGATAGCCTTTTTCTTTCCGTGCTCTGTAATGGTGGGTTTGTATACCAAAATATTTTTGGTAGCAAAAAAACATATAAAAAAGATTGAAGACAGCCAAAAGAATTCCAATGAGGGAGGTAGAGGTGTGGTGTCTCAACGGTTAGAGCGGAAAGCAGCTAAAACTTTAGGCATTGTGGTGGGTGTTTTCATCTTTTGCTGGCTGCCTTTCTTTGTTAATTCCATAGTTGATCCATACACAAACTTTAGCACACCACCTATTCTCTTTGAAGTGTTTATCTGGCTGGGTTACTTTAATTCTACTGCAAATCCAATCATCTATGCACTGTTTTATCCATGGTTTCGAAAATGTCTTAATCTCATTGTCACATTAAAAATATTCAATAGAAATTCTTCCTATATAAATGTATTTGCTACTACGTGATCTATTGTAAAGCTACATCAATATAATATACAACTATGTGTGAACAGTATGTAACTAACTTCATGCAAAAAAATGTAAATGTTTCATAATAGCCCTTTTTTGGGCGGCAGATGAATTGTCCAGTTACTGTAATTTACTTCTCACAAAAGGATTCATGTCAATACATGTACAGTATGTGGCTTAGTGGCAGTTTTTTTAAAACATAAGCTATGACCTGTCCACCTTGGATAGTGTGTTCAATGAGGAAAATGAAGAGAAGCATTTGAGAAACCTCTTCTGAACATTATACTGCTGTCGATATTTGCCTGGTCTTCTTCATGTAATCTTGTTTAATTTATAAATCCCTTCTTATTGTATTTTGAATGTAGCGTAGGCCTACCTTAGAATAAAGCGTATAAAGTACATAAAATGTGTCTTTGGATATTATTATTTTTGTACCTCAATCATCTTGTGTCTAATCATATAATGGCTAGAGTTGAACTAAACAACCACAGGCACCCGGCTTCCAGTCCCATTGTCTGAGCTAGACATTTTTATCAAAGATGATCTATTATAGTGAGAAGACAGCTACTCTAACGATGGAAAAGCATGTCCTCGAAGATGGAAGGAGGAGGAGAGATCTAGCCATTGAGAGGGCAAATGCGCATATAAACAACAGGCACAATTTAGCTTTAGCCCCGCCGAGGCTGATTATAAAAGGATATTCCGGTTGTTAGTGGAAAAGGAAGTGCGAGCGCGTGTCGTCACCTCCGTTTTTGGACGTTAACAAGGCAACACTCTACGTCTTAACTCCTCGTCCACATTTTCTGGATTGGTTGAACAGTGCAGAAGAGAACCTCTCCTAACATTTAAAAACAAATCTCATCAAGGCCAGAATGTGGGGGATCTAGTTTCAGGAGTTTTTTATGCTTGCTGCGTTAGGTTATAAAGTTGTTGTTTTTTAAGTTACCGTAATGCCATGTGCGTCCAATTATATATGTGCATGTGTAACAGCCAAACCATTTATGAAACTTCTATTCGTTCAAATAAGCAAGACGTAACAAATTAGCAATCAATTACATTTGTGTTGACCAAATTCGACATTCTCATTAACCTACATGCACAAATTCCTCACTTCGTGGTCTTATTTTTGTGTAAAGATTTTGGGCGAAGTAAATCTTCTCACTTCACCTCTTGCACTATGATTTGATCTTTGCTGTAAAGCGGCTTAGAGTGGATCATGTGACTAGAAAAACATGACACACCGATCAGGAAGCAGAGTGTAGGCCGAGTAGACTGTCAAGACAGAACTCATTAATTAAGGTAAACGAATATTTAGTGTTCCCCGAAATTTTCCATCAGCAATGTTTGGATATGCAAATGATTAGTAAATGTCGACAAGCGACAATTAAGCTGTAATTCATGCGAGCTGAAAGGGATTTTAATGTTTACTGAAAGTTGTCAGCATTTGGTCCTTCTGTAGCTCAGTTGGTAGAGCATGGCGCTTGTAACGCCAGGGTAGTGGGTTCGATTCCCGGGACCACCCATACGTAGAATGTATGCACACATGACTGTAAGTCGCTTTGGATAAAAGCGTCTGCTAAATGGCATATATTATTATTATTATTATTATTATTTGTGCAACAATGTATCTCTCTCTTTACGCTGCAGTATTTCCTTGATCTAAATGAACATGGCTACTTTACCATTCATGTTTTTAGCGTTTGATGAAATGTATATTATGCCATACGAGTAGCAAATAGACACAGTGGGGAGGGGGCGTATTTGACATTCATCCATGCCCAGTTATTCAGGCGTTCGTATTTCCGCATTTTTCTGGTCTAGTTTTTCAGGTTGAGGGCGTTAGCTTGCCCTGCCTGTGCTCTCTTCCAATGCCTGTATCTGATTGGACGGCTGGCTGATGAACTTCAACTAACCTTTTGCAGACTGTACTCTTGTGTACATTCATGTGTTTCTCTTACTGGTGGCCTATTATGTTCCTCAACATTCATGGTTTATTCACTTAAAAACTATTTTATACAAGCATGGGGGATTTTTCCCACTTTGGCGACAGCACATATGTATGTCTATGGGAATGAGTGTTCATAATACATAAAGCAGGTGGGAGATGAATAGAAGTGAACTGAGGCAAGCCATGTGAGTGACTGACAACAATACTTGCAACATTTTATATTTCAAGGTCTTGGGGAGACTCCCAATGTGTCAACGATGGCCTACCAGTACGGAAAAGTGCAGGACCCAAATGTGCTTACTCAGACGATAATCTCCAACATCCAAAAGATCGCACAACAAAGTAATTGATACACATGGACAAACTGTGCACACAACCACGACATGTAAATCAGTACAAACAAGTTTTGTTATATCCTCAGACGTTCGTAGGCCAATAGGGTACTACTACACATATCCTATGAGGCCTGGGGGTAGACTCAAATGTATTAACATATCTACATTATATTTTTTATTTTGAATGCATTTTCAAATGTAATGCTTTTCCTGTTGAATGAACACACATGTTGTTTTGTGTCACAATATGTGTGCCTTGTTTCTGCCAGCATCTGAAATACAGAGTATTGTGGATAAGTTGGGAACCCCACAAGACACAACTGAGCTCAGACAGCAGCTGTGAGTTCTGTTTTAATCAGAATAAGTCTCTTATCTGTAACTTTTAAAGATGTTTTTACATGCAGGTATATGTATTATATTGGAATATTATCTAAATGAGGCTTTTCACTTTTCAAATGTAGGCAGCAGAAACAGCAGAATGTCAACCACCTTGCCAAAGAAACAGACCGAAGTGTGAAGCAATTTGGCTCTTTGCCTGTCACAACTGAACAGGTACTCATCACCTTTTTTTGTACAACAAGCAACAAAACGTATAGTAACAACTGTCATGTGCAATAGCAGACAGAACATTATTCACACAGTAATGTGAAAACAGCTAGGTGAACAGCACCTCAGTGCTCATTGGTCACATGTTAGGTGGGCTGGCCTGTGTTGTCCAAGCTGGTCCTAGGATGACCTGTTCCCAAGTCTCAATCAACACAACTTGTCAATAAAAAATAATTGCACTTGTAGTAGTGCCCTCCGTTCACCTTTTATGAATGTCCCTTTAATGACAAATGCAATCAGCAGTTGCTACATCCATTTTTGGACTTAATGTATCCATTGGTTCTAGAAGAATATTACTTATACATGCCTCCATGAGTTTAGTTCAACGGTCGTTGAACTAAACTCCAAAATATAAGCTTGTTTTATTCCAATGTTTGTAAACAAACACTGTATAGCATTTTTTTAAAACATGGTTAAAACACATTTTTATATCATGGATGGTCAGTCCTTGCAGCCATAGCTCTGTCGTTTAATTTGAGAGTGGTTCCATTTCCCCAGTCCCATCCCCTGCGTTAAGCCCAAACAGTGTTGGGGAGTATATGCTTTGTTTTTGTTTTAACTGCTGATTGACGCTTTGTATTTGCGTCTTTTATCTTAGCTAACTTTCAACAAACTTACCCTACATTCTCAATGTTTTACCTTTATGAGAATATAAATTGGATAACAATTTATTTTCAAAAGAAGGGGAGGGGGGGGGGGATAGAAAACGATATCTCACTGGCTGGGAACAATCCAACTCTGAATTCCAAGTCGGAAACTCGGGCATCTTTCTCACGCTCAGACTTTCCGACCTGAAGATCACTGATATCATGAGTTCCCAGATGCAGCTACCATCAGTCCGGTAAAATAAAAGAGCAAATTATTTCAATTTATGGTCCACAGTGCCTTGCAAGTGCTACATTAGAACATCTATTTTGTTATAAAAGCTTGAGTTTTGAAATCTAATATGGTCTGAGAATAACAACATTGGCAGGACAGGCATATAGCCAAAATGCTGTGATAATGTACTAGGAAATGTATTAGGTCTAGAACTGTTTTATATTAAGTTAATGTCAAATGTTTTTAGTCATGTTTAAAAATCAATCTGAGCGGTAGGTCTCTGCTTGCTTTTTGACTGGGAAAGTGATCTTGACTCTGAAAAGGTTGGTGACCACTGCTGTATATAATTCAAAATAACACTGTACTGTGCAACACTTCATATTCCCATGAAATTGTGATTGAGATCAAATGTTTGGCATGCAGATGCTACTTGGCCGTTTCACCGGTAAAACTTGAAGAATTATCATTCACGATTGACAGTGAGAAATTTGAAGTGAGGGTGACCTCAAATGTGTGCGTAAAGTACAGATAAAGAAAAGCTTGCGCAGAACGTGTTTCGAATCTTTAGCTCTGCGGCAGAAGGTTCCAGGGGGGCGGGGGGAGGGTACTTTCAGGGTGGTTACTTTTGGATCCGCCTTTATTTATATATACTGCTGGTGCAATATTCTTAAACGCATGAAGACTTTATTTCCTGTTTTCGTAGTTGTGCCTTCTCGTTCAAGGAAGGCCCAAGGCACACTGCATGTACATTTTTCTTGACAGCAGAAATCCAACAGTTTTGAAGGAATTTATTTTTGTGTGAGGTAAAGAAAGCAATTATTGCATTCTTGTAGAGCTCACAAGGAAAGGTTGGAATGCACGCCATGGCAGGAATAAAACAATTCTTACAAACATCCACATTTTCTGTTTTTCAATACTGTCCTGGATGTTTAATTTAGACAATGGAAAGACAAATGATGGGTTTAATTGCAAACACATTCAAGTTGTATTACTTGCTAACGAAAATATATATAAATATTTTTCATATAAGTCTCACAATGAGTTGTTAGTATTTCACTTCTGCTTATGTAAAGTAGGACATGAGGGCCTGAGACGGAAGTCATAAGAATAATTCTCTATCGGTTGAGATTAAAGAGTGATGCTATGGCACAGTATCATGAACACTGTATGTGATGTTAACTCATTTGTTTACATATGCCTCTCTTCCAGCGCCAGAGAAAGATCCAGAAAGACAGATTTATCAATGACTTCTCCAATGCACTGGCCAATTTCCAAAAGACACAGAGGCAGGCTGCTCAGAAAGAGAAGGCGTTTGTTGCCAGAGTCCGTGCCGAGTCTAGAGTGTCGGTTAGTAATCATCAAAAATGTACACAATCTTTACTAGGTACAGACCAGAGGAGGCTGGTTGGAGGAACTATAGGAAGACAAGCTAATTTTAATGGCTGGAATGGAATTAATGGAACTCATTCAAACGTGGTTTCCATGTGTTTGAAACGTTTCATACTGTTCCACAAATTCTATTCCGGCCATTAGAATGAGCCCATCCTCATATAGCTCCTCCCACCAGCCTCCACTGGTACAGACCACACCTTCAACATTAACGTTTTTGTTTAATGCAGGAAAAGGTTTAAAGGTACTGGATGGGTGTGTGTGTGTGTGTGTGTGTGTGTGTGTGTGTGTGTGTGTGTGTGTGTGTGTGTGTATATGTTACGTTACAGCCTTAATCGAAAATGGATACGAAAAAAAAATCTTTGTCAATCTACGCACAATAAATACCCCACAATGACAAAGCGGAATTTAAAAAAAAACATTTTTGCAAGTGTATTGAAAATGAAATACTGATACCTTATTTACATAAGTATTCAGACCCTTTCCAATGATACTCAAAATTGAGCTCCTGTGCATCCTGTTTCCATTGATCATCCTTAAATGTTTCTACAATGTGATTGGAGTCCACCTGTGGTAAATTCAATTGATTGGGCATTTTTTGGACAGGCACATACCTGTCTATATAAGGTCCCACAGTTGACAGTACATGTCAGAGCAGAAACCAAGTCATGAGGTCAAAGGAATTGTCTGTAGAGCTCCAATATAGGATTGTGTCGAGTCACAGATCTGGGGAAGGGTATCAAAAGATTTCTGCAGCATTTAAGGTCCCCAGGAACACAGTGTCCTCCATTCTTAAATGGAAGAAGTTTGGAACAATGAAGACGAAACAAAATGTGGGAAAAACTCAAGGGGTCTGAATACTTTTCAAATGCACTGTGTATATACACATTTAGTTACAATACAGCCTTATTCTAAAATGTATTATATCGTTTTTTTTCTTCATCAATGTAAATGTGATATTTCAGTTTATATTTTTAATGCATTTCCAAAAATGTCTAAAAAGCTGTCTTTGCTTTGTCATTGTGAGGTATTGTGTGGATATTGAGGATTGTGTATATATATACACACACACACAAACACATTCATACTTATTTAATATATATATATGGGGACACCCCTTCAAATGAGTAGATTCAGCTGTTTCAGCCACACCCGTTGCTGACAGGTGTGTGTATAATCAAGCACACAGCCATGCAATCTACATAGACAAGCATTGGCAGTAGAATGGCCTTACTGAAGAGCTCAGTAATTTTCAACATGGCACCGTCATAGGATGCAAGCTTTCCAACAAATCAGTTTGTCAAATGTTTGCCCTGCTAGAGCTGCCCCGGTTAACTGTAAGTGCTGTTATTGTGAAGTGGAATCGTCTAGGAGCAACAAGAGCTCAGCCGCAAAGTGGTAGGCCACACAAGCTCACAGAATGGGACCGCAGAGTTTTAAATCATCTGTTCCCGGTTGCAACACTCACTTCCGAGTTACAAACTGCCTCTGGAGCAACATCAGCACAAGAACTGTTCGGCGGGAGCTTCATAAAATGGGTTTCCATGGCGGAGTAGCCGCACATAAGCCTAAGATCACCATGCGCAATGCCAAGCGTCAGCTGGATTGGTGTAAAGCTTGCCGACATTGGAGTCTGGAGCGGTGGAAACTAGTTCTCTGGAGTGATGAATCTCGATTCACCATCTGGCAGTCCGATGGAAGAATCTGGGTTTGGCGGATGCCAGGAGAACGCTACCTACCAGAATGCATAGTGCCAACTGTAAAGTTTTGACGGAGGAGGAATAATGGCCTGGGGCTGTTTTTCATGGTTCGGGCTAGTCCCCTTAGTTCTAAGGGAAATCTTAACGCTACAGCATACTGACATTCTAGATGATTCCGTGATTTCAAATTTGGGGAAGACCCTTTCCTGTTTCTCACGTGACAATGCCCCCATGCACAAAGCGAGGTCCATACAGAAATTGTTTTTCTGTGTTGAAGAACTTGACTGTCCTGCACAGAGCCCTGACCTCAACCCCATCGAACACCTTTGGGATCAATTGGAACAGCGACTGTTAGCCAAGCCTAAACGCCCAACATCAGTGCCCTACCTCACTAATGCTCTTGTGGCTGAATGGAAGCAAATACCCACAGCAATACTCCAACATCTAGTGGAAAGTCTGTTATAGCAGTAAAGGGGGGACCAACTCCATATTAATGCCCATGATTTTGGAATGAGCTGTTCGATGAGCAGGTGTCCACATACTTTTGGTCATGTAGTGTATTTACAGCCGTTGATTGGTGATAGGAGGAGTAGTCAGTTATTTGGTTGTCGAGAGGGGAGGAAATGTAAATGTTTCAAGTGTGGTCTTTCCTCCCAAACTGTAGTCACTTTACACATAAAGCCATAAATTAGAGAGCATCAGACTGACTGTTCTGTCCACCCTCAGGGTGGCTATCCTGACGACAGCTTTGGAGGAAATGGAAACGTCTTTGAAAGGTCAGAGTTCAGCATTTCAGTGGTCTCGTGCTTTTTGAGTGAAATAGTACACATACATGCTGCACTAAACATACTGTGCAAGCTGTTTAAATTACATCCCACTGTCTGTTGCCACATAAAACTGCATGCCGACAACAGAGGAAGGAACCACTGTAGACACTCATATTTAATTAATTTACCCAGAGTTTATAATCCTGATTCCTCTATTATTGCCTACAGTTGTGGAGAATGTAAACATCCTCTTTTACAGTTAAGATAATATTTTTTATTTGGTCTATTGGGGTTTAGCTCTCTTTTTTAATGTCCTGACCTTTTGTTCTACTATGAATCGCATAACCATTAAATTAATATTCACATACAAAACCCACAGTTGACTATTCTCTAACTGCTAGTTTATCTAAACATCCACTTTAGTGTTAACATGTCAGTCTTTATAGGCCCATCAGGCCCATCTCTCTCTATCCCAGACAGACGTAGTGGGAGGTGAGTGTTTGCTTTGGGTGGTTCACCACGTCTTCCCCATGTCTGACTCTACAGTGGGGGGCAGGCCCAGGTCCAGTCACAGTCCCAGGAGGTGGCCATCACTGAAGAGGACCTGCAGCTCATCCAGGAGAGAGAGACTTCCATCAGACAGCTAGAGGTGACAGCACTCCTAATACTCACCATTAGTGAACAAGATTCAGGGTTAAATTCTGATTTTGCTGGATGTCTTTCATTCCTTTAAATGATCTTATACCATAAGCCATACAGTAATCATAGCTTATTTGGTCCGAAGGCTATTTTATTTGCCCCCCTATGTTTTCAGATAATTATTTTTTGACATAATGCACTGTAAAAACACCCTAAAATCAGCTCCAAGTGATTTTAATTTCAGAAATCAAATCAAACATTATTTGTCACATGCTCCGAATACAACAGGTGTAAACCTTACCGTGGAATGTTTACTTACAAGCTCTAGAGTTAAGAAAATATTTATTAAAGTAAAACATTTTAATAAAATCAAAAAGTAGCACAAGAAAATTACATTAGGAGGCTATATACAGGGGGTACCGGTACAGGTTAGTTGAGCTAATTTGTATAGTGACTATGCATAGATGATAAACAGCGAGTAGCAGCAGTTTAAAAACAAAGGGCGTGGGGGTCAATATAAATATTCCAGGTGGCCATTTTATTAATTGTTCAGCAGTCTTATGGCTTGGGGGTAGCAGCTGTTAAGGAGCCTTTTGGTCCTAGACTTGGCGCTCTGGGACCTCTTGCCTTGCGATAGCATAGAGAACAATCTCTGAATTGGGTGACTGGAGTCTTTGACCATTTTATGGGCCTTCCTCTGACACCGCCTTGTATATAGGTCCTGGATGTCATGAAGCTTGGCCCCAGTGATGTACTGGGCTGTACGCACTACACTCTAGTGCCTTACGGTCAGATGCCAAGCAGTTGCCATACCAGGCATTGATGCAAATGGTCAGGATGCTCTTGATGGTGCAGCTTTGATGGTGCAGCTGTAGAACTTTTGAGAATCTGGGGACCCATGCCTAATCTTTTCAATCTCCTGAGGGGGAAAGGTGTTGTTATGCCCTCTTCACAACTGTCTTGGTGTGTTTGGACTATGATAGTTTGTTGGTGATGTGGACACCAAGGAACTTAAACCTCTCGACCTGCTCCACTACAGCCCTGTTGATGTTAATGGGGGCCTGTTTGGCCCTCCTTTTCCAATAGTCCACGAACAGCTCATTTGTCTTGCTCACTTTGAGGGAGAAGTTGTTGTCCTTTCACCACACTGCCAGGTCTCTGACCTCCCTATAGGCCCATCGTTGTCGTTGATCAGGCCTATCACTGTTGTCATCAGCGAATTTAATGATGGGGTTGGAGTCGTGCTTGATCACGCAGTCGTGGGTGAACAGGAAGGGACTAAGCATGCATCCCTGAGGGCACCCAGTGTTGAGGATTAGCATTTCCAAATCTGTTCCCAAGTATTCCCACGCATAATAGAGAGACACGTGAACTTATACCAATGCAAGCGAGGTTTGAAATGATTATGTTTTAGTAAAATATTGGGCTTCTTGCTGTCAATTTGCAGTTTATAAATTACTTGTAATTATGTTCTGGCCCCCCAACCATCCTCTCAAGAAAAAATTGGCCCGCGGCTGAATCTAGTTGATGATCACTGCCTTATGCTATCCTGCAAATCACACTTACATAATGGATTTATATCCAGTCCATTTAATTTGTGATGTCTGTTTATTCAATGCTTGTTTTCTCTTTTTTCAGTCTGATATTACAGATATAAATGAAATATTTAAGGACTTGGGAATGATGGTCCATGAGCAAGGGGATGTGATCGGTAAGCATACATTCAGTCATTTACTCCTCTAAACTTCTGACTGTTAGAAACTTTTCCACTTTCAAAACATTGACAGCATACCCCTACAGGGATCAAATACTGCATGTTTAGGAGTCTTTATGGAGAACAGTCTAATGAGTGTTCTGGGAAAAGAGGATGACAAACAGCTATGCTAGCTAGACACACACGATTATGTCCCACAGTTAAAACTGAAGGGATGTTAACGTGATAATGACATCATTTGAGAGGCTAGTCATCGTCATGGTGTAAGTCAAATGCTCTAACTTTTTCAGCAACATTTTCAAGAAAATATTAAACCAAAACTGAACCTCTGGGAGAGAATGACCCTTTCACTGTGCATTTATACCCCTAGACAGTATAGAGGCCAATGTCGAAACTGCTGACATTCATGTTCAGAATGCCACCCAGCAGTTAGCACAGGCTGCAGACTATCAGGTAGGTAACATAAGAATCATTATTTTGAGGGTGAATAAATCATAATGCTTTTTCTTTATATTTTACAATACAATTTTCTTATAACGTTAAGTGTTTCTTTTGCCCCTTTCAGCGCAAATCTAGGAAGAAGATCTGCATTCTCATTGTCGTTCTGGCGGTTCTTGCTGTTGTCATTGGTTTAATCATCTGGGCATCAGTCAAAGGATGATGATGCTTTTCATATACTCTTTGGTCCTGGCATTTTATTGATTATTTAGGACTAAGTTTGAGTTACAAATCTCATGGCCATAATACTAAGAAGAATACACACAGCATAGACCTGGAATAGGCTTATGTGATACAGTACCTGCTAATTATTATGGACTGTAGCCTAGTCTATGCACCAGAGGCCAAGAATTGTGCAATGCTAAGTAATATCTTGCATCACTTTTGCTGTCAAGTTCCTCAGTGCTGGCTTATTTTTCTCTTCAAGCCTTTATTTTATATGAAGCAATTTATGCATTTTTATTTAATCTCACAAAGATTCTCACTGTATAAATAAATATGTACAGTGCCTTCAGAAAGTATTCATACTGCTTGACTTATTCCATATTTTGTTGTTAGTCTGAATTCAAAATGACTTAAACTGCTTTTTTCCCTCACCCACCTACACACCATATCTCGTAATGACAAAGTGAAAACATGTTTTTGACATATTTGCAAATGTATTGAAAATGAAATGCTGAAATATCACATTTTCACAAGTATTCACACCCCTTAGTCAATACATATTTTGAATGACCTTTGGCAGCGATTACAGCTGTAAGTCTTTATGGGTAAGTCTCTAAGAGTTTTGCACACCTGGATTGAACAATATTTGCAAATTATTATTTTTACAATTCTTCAAGCTCTGTCAAGTTGGTTGGTGATCATTGCTAGACAGCCATTTTCTTGCCATAGACAACTTAATTGACAACTGCAACTAGGCCACTCAGGAACATTCAATGTCCTAGTGTCTGTTGGAAAGCAGACTGAACCAGGTTTCCTCTAGGATTTTGCCTGTGCTTAGCTCCATTCTGATGTATTTTTATCCTTAACTCCGTATTCCTTGCCGATGATGAGCATAACATGATGCAACGTTTTCTGCAGTTTTACTTTAGTGCCTTATTGCAAACGTGGAATATTTGTATTCTGTACAGGCTTCCTTCATTGAGGTTAGTATTTTGGAGTAACTACAATGTTGTTGATCCATCTTCAGTTTTCTCCTACCACAGCCATTAAACTCTATAACAGTTTAAAGTCACCATTGGCTCCATGGTGAAATCTCTGAGCGGTTTCTTTACTCTCTGACACCTGTATCTTTGTAGTGACTGGGTGTATTGCAGCACCATCCCAAAGTATAATTAATAACATCACCATGCTCAAAGAGATATTCAATGTCTGCTTTTTATTTTTACCCATCTACCAAAAAGTCAGTGGACTTTTAATCCAACTCAGGAGGTGCGCACACCACTCACCTCTTCCGAGTATATTACCCGCTAATGTTCAGTCTCTGGATATTAAGGTTGACGAGCTCAGGGCAAGGATTTCCTTCCAGAGAGACATCAGGGATTGTAACATACTCTGTTTCACGGTAACATGGCTCTTGGGATAAACTGAGTCCATTCAGCCAGTTGGGTTCTCAGTTCATCGCGCAGATGGGAATGTATATCTCTCCAGGAAGAAGGGCGAGGGTGTAAGTTTCATGATTAACTACTCATGGTGTGATTGTGATAACGTACAGGAACTCAAGTCATTTTGTTGACCTGACCTAGAATACCTCACCATCAAATGCTGACCGTATTACCTCCCAAGAGAATTCTCTTCGTTTATAGTCACAGCCGTGTATATTCCTCCTCAAGCCAACACCATGACAAAGAACTTCATTGGACTTTATGCAAACTGGAAACCACATATCCTGAGGCTGCATTTATTGTAGCTGGGGACTTTAACTGAGCAAATTTGAGTAAAACATTACCGAAGTTCTATAAAGGCTTTTCGCTACACCCGCAATAACATCTGCTTAACACGTATGTGACAAATTAAATTTGATTTGATAGGTGCCCTTTGTGAGACATTGGAAAACCTCCCTGGTCTTTGCGGTTGAATCTGTGTTTGAAATTCACTGCTCGTCTGAGGGAACTTACAATTATCTGTATGTGTGGGGAAACAGAGATGAGATTCAAAAATGTTAAACACTATTATTGCACACAGAGTCCATGCAACTTAGTATGTGAATTGTTAGGCTCCCCATAAGAATGGGGATGAATACTTATTGACTCAAGACATTTCATTTTAAAATGTAATACATGTTAGATTTCAGGCTGTAACACAACACAAGGTGGGAAAAGTCGAGGGGTTTGAATACTTTGAAGGCACAGTATGGGTTATACAATTATTGTGGAACTGTGAATGTTTTTGCTGCCTCAAATGTTATCTGTTTTTATACAGCTCTTTCCGTTTTCACTTTCTTCAATAAAAAGCAGTGCAGCACTAGATGCAATGAGCTCTTAATTGCTGGCTTCCCTTTTTCCCCCATTCTGACCTTTGCCTACTAATCATCATTCTTCTTTAATTCAGTGTGATTTGGTCGTACTTTAGAAAGTTGTGTAGCCTATCTGCTTTGTGTTTTCAATGGAAATGTTACATATCAAAAGTTTACTATTTTTTTTAAGATATACTTTTTCTTTTTGATTCTTGGTCTTTACTGAAGCTTTACTGTACAATATACTCCTGAAACATGATAAATGAGCTCAATCAATAAAACCCTGATTTGTGTACTCAATCTCAAATGCTTAATTGCATTTTTCTTGTTGAACAAGGATTTTAGTGAAAATGAGCATATACAAATTCCAAGACATTTACCATTTTATGCAGTGGGTGATTTGATTTCCTCACCTCATCTTGCATGTATGTGTGTTTTCTGGAGGAGGAGCAGTTCCTGGAAGTTTTGCCAGTTTTTCTCCCTGCAGTTGATCTCTTGACAGATGAGGCTGCATGTACAGACTGGATGGCACAGATACATTTAGGAAAAGTTCAATTTAAGAAAGATGTTTACATTTTCAAACAAAATTTGACAGGGTGAAATATGAGAACCAGGCCTTCTGTATGCTGTTTAAAAACGACTGGCAAAAATTATACAAAACATCTAGCATCACTTTAATACTCTTATTTTATATCCTCTCTATTCTATTTTAGCCTGATACATTTACGTGGAGCTTTTTTACATTTTTATCTCTGGTTGGCATTTAGGCAAATAGCCTAGTATGTCCTTCCTTACATGTTCAGAGATGATCCATCCAGTTACTCTGCCTAAAGTCACAGCCACCTGTATGGTAAGGCCTGACCACAGGAGTAGCAGTGTGGGACGTGTCTCTATGAAGATCAAAGGGGCCAGCACAAGTTTCGACAGTTCTAGTGAGAGGATGAGAGAAGCTGCTTCCTCGCAGATGAGTGTGCGTGCTTGGTCGCCCGCGTACAATTTGCAAACCAAACACTTATAAAGAAACCTAATTTGTGTCTAAACAACGACATTCTATTTTTTGTTTGTAGTAGTTTTTTCGTCAATGTTCACGATGTTACCCGCGAAATATAGTAGTGTTATAGTTTTCTTCACAACTTTTTGGTTTTACGCAACCGTGACACACGGGAGTGGATTTAGTCATTCAACTATTTTGGACCCTCATGGGAAGTATAATCTAAAGTGGAGGTTTGACCGGAGAACTATTACTTTTGAAATAGAAGTGGAAACTAGAGGATATATAGGATTTGGTCTATCTCCCAACGGTGCCATGGCGTCGTCAGACATTGTCATTGGTGGAGTCACGGATGGGACACCGTATCTACAGGTATGTTACTCACCTGGGTTTTATAGAATGAAAGTGACGCACGGTATGCCTTGCAGTTTCATCACATGAGAGGTGGGCTACTTTCACTGTAATTTAACATTACATAGATAGTTCAATTGTGCAGCTATATGAAAATTATGATTTATATTACATTTATGTTTAGCTATTTTCACATGGCACTTGGGTATATTTGGGGTGTTTACCTGATGAAATAGTATTATCCAGAGCCATGTATTTAGATGAGACATGTATTCCTAAATACATCGCTTTGGATCTAAAAGTAGATTAAATAATAATTGAGAGTTTCCAAATTGAATTTATGGTTATTGGTTAGGTGTAACAAGCTGTTATTGTTAGTCCGACCCACTGCCTTATGGTAAACTTTTGTGGGGCACAGCCAGCCACTCATGGATTGACTCAAACAGGGTAAAGGGTCTGGATATTGCTACACATCACAGGAAGTGCACTGTGCCTCTGGGATCTGGCAATGATGCCACACAATCTAACACAGTCCCTCTTATTGTGTTACCAGAGGGTCAGGGTCTATGAGGAGACAGCAGCTGTAGTTTTGTGCCAATGTTGTTGTTTGTTGTCATGTATTTACAAGCAATGCTTGGCAGTGATACGGACAAAGACATAACAGCCAGACACTTGCCACAACAAAGCCCTGTATATACCTGGTGCTAAAGTGTCCTGTTTCCTGATCTTGTCCACATTCTGATTGTGCCCACATTTTCTGAAATGTGTCTACACATGGTATTAAAATGTGTCTGTTACCCGTCCACTGTGTCTGCATTGTGACCAGATTTCCTGGTCCATCCTTGTATGCAAATCATTTCACAGCTATTCTTTCAAAATAATTTGTATTTATTTTAATACTTATATTGATAGACAGTCATTTATATTTCAGATACGGAACATAAGACACATTTTCTGAAGCTTTAATAGGAAAACTAGCTTTTTAGATGCTTCCGTTTGCAAATATATACACTATATATTACACACACAAAAGTATGGCATAAATCAATTAGCCACCTTGTCAATGATTTTAAAGTGTAGGATAATGATGATTTAAATGGTTTCACTGTCCACATGCGTTTGTCCACAAAGCGTGCCTGACTACCTCCGGAGGTGGTCAGGAAGATCTGATCACAATGCGTATTTTAATCATCTACACCTGTCTAAAGATGTGGGTACTATCAGAGTGTGGAGAAGATCAGGACAACGGAAGCATGTTGGTACCAGGTATAAACGGGGCTCAAGGCAGTTGGTTAACCACAAATGCAGCACAGTCCCGTGGTAATAGTCATTTAGCTAGTTGTCATCCTAGCTAATGTAATAATACAGTAATAGATCAGTAATTAAGCAAAGTAATGTAATTGTCTACCGTGCTCTTTCAATTGTGTCATTGGAACACTGGTTCTCCCAAAGTTTTGTGATTTACATCTATGAATGTATTTTTACAATGAAGGCTCTCTTGTCCCCTCGTTCAGGACAGTGTTATTGCAGACAGGACAGTTGTATTATATCCGTCATGCTTTCAACAGGATTACTTTGCAGACGCCAACAGAAAAGTGCACAGAGATGTGCAGCAGAACTACAGGCTGCAGTATGGCAGGGAGAACAGTACACACACAGTCCTGGCTTTCAGCAGGCACCTCCTGACCTGTGACACAAGTGACAAGGACATCACGGTACGTGGGTGGTGGAAATGTTTTATCAATGGGAAATGTGGAGGTTGATGTTTGCGTGTTTGAATGTGTGCTTGTGTGAGCGTTTTAATTTAAATGTCAGTTCATGCCCGGTGTGTTATAGTACTTCTTACCGCATTTTAAAATCGAAAGTCACTTCTAGATAGAAGATGTGTATGTGTATTGTCTGCCCAGGAAAGCACAGTGAGGGTGATATGGGCCTACCACAGTGAGGATGTGGGACCGTCAGGACCAATGTATCATGGAGTGAACAGGGGGAGGAAGAGTATGCGGCTACTCGACCCAGGAAGTAAAGCTAATATTTCCTCTGAGATGGACTTTTTCAACTTGCAAAACATAAACGTAAGTGTGACAGCTGGAGAAGAAAAGGTTACTTCTCTCACCCACTATCCATCTCTTAAACAAACTTGATACCACTTCTAGCTTTTATTACTTCACAGGACCTTTTGTACTCTGAGACTGTATTTGCACTGTGTGAGATTTATGATCAGTCCAATTTTATGGAGAGTAAATACAGTATCAGTCTCTCTGTCTGTTTGTTCCTCTCAAGATAGGTGCCAGTGCCATTCAAGGACACTACCTACTGGTGTCAGATATTTAAGATCCAGGAGGTTCAGAAGAAGCACCATATCATTAGAGTAAGTACACACCTGGAATTCATTGAGCAATATTAACAACACAGCAGAAAAATTATAGCAAATCGACCTCAGGCTTTCCCTTGAGGAAGGAGTAGCCTATAGTTCAGTCAGCATGCAGTCATCTTGTTTACCTTTTTTTAAAGGCATCTCACCTGGATAATTTATTTTTATTTGTCTGCCTGCCTCCTGTCATCTGAAGTGGGTTCCTCTTTCATTGCAGTCATCTGTAGTGTGTTCCGTAGAGAAATCTGTAGATATTTCTCCCACTTCTGAGGCACACCTGGCGCTTGTTTGCTGCTCCAAATTGCTATTGTGTATTAAATGAGCCATTATATAAATTATATATTCCAAACATAGTTGAACTAGTATGAAACCAAAAAGCTTTAAAACACACTTGATTAAAGGAGGTAGCACATACAATTTAGATTCAAAAGAATGGTACGATGACACATTCCTTATCCATTTCTTGTTCTAATCCTTAGTGGGATTTGTCATAAAGACCAAATGTGCTTTTTTAAACTAGATGTTGATGTTTTACTAAAGGGCCTTAGTTATATTAACATAGTATGGAATAGTAGTTCTGTACTGTATCGTGTTATCATTGGTCAGATCACTTACAGTAGGACTTTTCTGCCAAGTAGAAAACATGAGAGTTGCTTTTAAAGTTGCCATGGCTATGACCTCTGACTTTAGAATCCTTGAGCTCAAAACAAAGTCTTCAGTCATTAAGTGAACCAGAGCCAGAAATATATAAATATAGCTAGCTCTCTCTTCTCTTACTCCCCCTCCAGCACACAGCTTACTGTACTATACATTAATCTGGCTCTTCTGTTCTGCAATCTGCCACTCTGATGATGACAATTAGATCATAGAATGAGAAACACCAGTACCATTCTATCAGAAAAATATGCTCCACTGTCCTCATCCAATTTGTCAGAGGAGTTGTGTAAAGGTTTCAGAAAAGGTCTGGAAAATCCTACCCTTATTAAAAAAAGGTCTGGAAAATCCTACCCTTATTAACAGCTGCAGGGCTCAGAGGATCTCTGATTCCACTATACATAACACAAACTGTTGTGATATCCCACATATTGTTGTGAACTCTTATTTTGGAGGGAGCTCTTTGCGTGACGAAATATTGTAAGATGATTAAAGTGTTGCCTTTATAGAATTAGTAGAGTAAAATGGAAATCATTTCAGTATCCAAATGCCACGTGGGAGTCGGACTGTTGGGATTAAACATTGTTATTTTTCCATCCCAGATGTTTTCATGTGCGTGTGCATGATGTGTGAGTCAGTGAGTGAGAGGCAGTATGTAAGACATCTGTTATTATGCGTGATATGAATGGGACTGTCTCCTCCAATTCATCTGTGGTCTATAAAGAAACGCTACTATTGTTCTTTTGGGGTTTTATGGCATTTATACAGAAGTTTAAAAGGCCCATCTAATTTTCCCTGTGCACGTTATACCAATAATCCTATCTTGACACTTCAAAAAGACCCCATTCCCATGATATTTTCTCAGTCACGGTTTCTGTCCCTACCCTCTGTTCCACCTCCTTCGTTCCTCTGGGGGATTTGGTCTTTCACCACCTCACTCCACAACTCTATTATCTTGGGCACCGCAACCTCACCTCCTGTTTAGATGACTCTATGACTTTCAAGACTTCCTGAAAACTGTCTACATGACATGCTTATTTTAGTTTGATAGATGTATTCTATTCAATGAAGTTCTTTATTCAGAGAAAGTGGCATATAAAGTGTTCTATGAAGGCAGAGTTTGTTACACAGTGTACCAAATCGTCTAACAAGAGAGGCGCTATCCTTCCTCTCTCATGGCACAATCTCAACCTCAAACTTAGACTACCACAGCTGCTTCCACCATGAATAAATATATTTGAGAAAAAGTAGGAAGAATGTCTAAATATTAATAGGGTGTTCATGGGCCAAGCTTTGGTCTTGTGTCCTGTTGGTTTTAAAGGAGGCCTCACAGTATGATGTCAAGGTTTGCCCAGCAGGCAGCAAGCTGCTTTTCCCAGATTCTAAGTCCAACCTAGAGGCCCCTAGGCCCATTGAGGAAAAACGTATTTCTTTACATTTATTTTTCACTACTTTCATCCTGAAGTGAGCAGGGCCTACCCAATCCTGTTTATCCCCTCTTGTGTGAAACCTACTGTTGAGAGCAATATAATTGAGGTCTAACCCTTTCCTGCAGTCAAATGACTAAATAGACTTCTTGTGGCCTCATGGGTGGAATGTTGTGAAAAAAATGTAATTATTTTATAATTAATAAACTGCAAAAATGTGGTGTTTCAATGTCAAGTGGTTTTGTTATATTTCAGTCTTCTCTGATGTATATAAAGTGTAATATTGAGATGCAAATTCAAAATTGAATACATTTCAAAATACTAATATCTGACATGGTACAGGTGTCTTGTTTTTTTTAAGCCCATAACCATGTGTGTATTCTTTTGTTTCAAAGTAGATTTGTTTTAAGACTACCAAGAAATAATCTGTGTGACCCTGATTTAGCCCACTGCAGTAAATGTTAAGGCAAGTGTAAGCAATTCAAAAGAAGCCAACTGGGGTTAGAATACAGTAACATTTACTACTTTCTTCTTTTTGTTTACAGATTGAGCCTTTGATTCAAAGGGGCCATGAAAACCTGGTTCATCACATTTTGTTGTATCAATGTGATAGCACCTTGAATGAGAGTGAGCTCAAGGCTGGCCATGAATGTTACCATCCAAATATGCCTGACTCCTTTCTCACGTGTGAGACGATAGTCTTCGCCTGGGCCATTGGTGGCGAGGTGGGCAATTGGTTTAAATTTGTAGTCATTTTTAATTCAGTGTTCTAAAACTTTTCATTAGCCACTTGTATTTCCATGTATCAGAGTAATCATGTAAGCTTCCTTGTTAACATGTTCAGTATGCCTCTCAATCTACCCTTACAGGGGTTCACCTATCCACCCCATGTTGGGCTGTCCATTGGCACACCAATAGACCCTGTCTATGTCCTGATGGAGGTCCACTATGACAACCCAGCCTTTCAACAAGGTATAGTACACCCACAAGGACACGTCATGTTGCATTACAAACTATCAATGTGACTTGTCTGCCTTGACTCTATTGTAATTTTCCCGTTTCACCCATTCACACTCGTGTGGCCAAGTGATATCTACAGCACTTTACAGTTCAACAGTCAGTTACCCTGTTCATTCTAATGTTACTGTTTCATTGTCAGGAGTGGTGGACAGCTCTGGCCTGCGTCTGTTCTACACCCCAGAGTTGCGTCAGTATGACGCAGGAGTGATAGAGACAGGTGTGTGGGTGAGTCTGTACCACATGCTGCCTCCAGGCATGCAGGAGTACATCTCAGAGGGACACTGTACCCGCGAGTGTTTGCAGGAGGTAAGAAAGCCAGCTATGGCGGAGCGATGCCTGACATTCCCATTTCACTAGGGAACAACAGGAGTCAAACATCCACTGTTAAATTACTGTTATGCTATACCACCAACAGTGACAAGCCTCCATTTTAGTCTTGCTACGTGTACAAAATAGTGATCATCCAAAAGTGCAATAAAACTAAAAAGCACTTTCTGCATCTGTGAGAGAATATCTATTTGCTCCTCCATCAGTCCCTAGGCCAGGAGATGCCCAGCGGAGTTAGGGTGTTTGCTGTTCTGATGCATGCTCACCTAGCTGGCCGCGCCATCAGAACCAGACACTTCCGGGGACAGGAGGAGCTGCAGCCCCTGTCACATGATGAGGAGTTTGACTTCAACTTCCAGGAGTTCCAGCTGCTGAAGGACGAGAGGCTGCTGTTACCTGTTGGTACTCTGAAATACTGTTTAGCTGACACATTAAAGGTAGACTCAGTGATATGATGTAGGTGCACAAAGTAAACAGAATAGTGGGTCAATTTCCACAACAACTAAGAGTGTTGAAGAGTAAGGATAAACTTCTCCACTGTTTTCGTCCCGTACCTACCACGCTCTAACAACGTGAAGCGAACACATGCATATGCGCAGGTACTGTGTGTGACCGTGAGAGATAATTCTTGCATCTCGCTCACCGCAATATCTGTGGTGCTGCTCGTGGCAACATCATTTTGCTGAGTCTACCTTTATATAGTGTAGGAAATATGGGATTATAAATTTACCGCTTGAGCTTGCCATGCAGGTTGAGGCATGTTCCCCTCTCCCTGTGATGAACAGTAATGATTGATGATTGCATGACTTTGATCCACCTACATAGATAAAGGACATAATTAGAGAATCAACTTTTGGCTGTTGCCTCGTACCGTCGACCACAGCATAGCCAAGCTAAAACCACAGGAAATCACACCTCCTTGTACTGTATATTACTGCTTTAGTGTTATTGTAATTATGTACTTTTGTTTGATGTGGGGTTCTGTCACGTTCGTCATAGTGAGGAGACCAAGGCACCACGTGATTTGAATACATTCTTCTTTTAATAACGAAGAACACGTAAACAAAACGAACGTGAAGCTATATACCACGAGTTCTGAAACAGGCAACTACACATAGACAATAACCCACAGATAAACCAAGGAATATGGCTACCTAAATATGGTTCCCAATCAGAGACAACGATAAACAGCTGCCTCTGATTGAGAACTAATCCAGGCAACCATAGACATATAAACCCCTAGACTATAAAAACCCCTAGACATACAAAACCCCCTAGACAATAAAAAAACTAAACACACCACCCTTGTCACACCCTGACCTAACCAAATAAAAAAGAAAACAAAGATAACTAAGGTCAGGGTGTGACAGGTTCTAAATTCACAACCACAGAAGAGCCTTGATTTTAATCTTTCTTTTCAGGGTGACAATTTGATCACAGAATGCAAGTACACCACAAAAGACAGACAAAACATGACCTGGGTAAGAATGCACTACTCAGAATCCACATGGATAAATGAATACTTATTTTGCTAGCTTTCTCTATTATTTTATTCCTTTTGCTTTTATGGGGCCTTTGAAACTGAGCTGTCAGCTCTAACATGGTGAATCCAGCTCATCCTTAAGATGTGGCTTCTTCCTAATGATCTGTTTTATGTGAGTTTACAGAGATCACCTCATTTTTTACATGTGTTCTATTGTTCCTCAGACGGAGCCTATTTGAGCTTATGTTTCAAATCTGTCTCTGTGTATCTATGATTTGATGATTTGGTTGATTGCAGTACGGAACAAAAATCATCATGTTCGTGACAACATTACACAACCCTTCAGGGTAGAGCTATGGGGTTATTGCTTTGACTTCAGATGTAACATAAGATGGACACAAAGCCCATATTGTTTTTGAACCATTCTTACCTTTGAAGAAAAATTACACAGAAGGATGTCGTCATTCCTATTACACAATTACAAATGAATAGATCACTAGAATTAGTATACTTAAATGGAATGGAATTTAGTGTTCTGTACTTACCGGTATAGAAATGAGTTGTGTTTCCCCTGCATGAACCTCTTGGTTGATACTTTCAGACATACAGTGCCGTCAAAAAGTATTTGCCTCCTTTCTGATTTTCTCTACCTTTGCATATTTTTGATACTGAATGTTATCAGATCTTCAACCAAAACCTACTATTAGATAAAGGGAACCTGAGTGAACAAATAACACAACATATACATACTTATTTCATTGATTTAATTAACAAAGTTATGCAACACCGAGTGCCCCTGTGTGAATAGGTAATTGCCCCCTTACACTTAATAACTGGTTGTGCCACATTCAGCTGCAATGACTGCAACCAAATGCTTCCTGTAGTTGGTGATCAGTCTCTCGCGTATCTGTGGAGGAATATTTGGCCTACCTTTGCATGCAGAACTGCTTGAACTCAGTGACATTTCTGGGTTTTCAAGCATGAACTGCTCGTTTCAAGTCCTGCCACAGCATCGCAATTGGGATTAGGTCTGGACTTTGACTAAGCTATTACAAAACTTAAAATGTGTTGCTTTTTAGCCATTTTCATGTGATTGTGTGTTTTGGATCATTGTCTTCTGCATAACCACACATGGCCTGAAATTCTCCTGTAGAATTATCTGATACAGAGCAGAATTCATGGTTCCTTCTATTAAGATAAGTTGACCTGGTTCCTGAGGCAGCAAAGCATCCCAAAACCATCATACTACCACCACCATGCTTGACCATTGGTATGAGGTTCTTACTGTGGAATGCAGTGTTTGGTTTTTGCCAGGCATAATGGAACCCATCTCATCCAAAAAAGCACCTGGATGATCATCAAGACTCTTGGAGGAATGTTCTATGGACAAAAGTCAAACCAAACACTACATTCCACAGTAAGAACCTTATACCAACGGTCAAGCATGGTGGTGGTAGTGTGATGGTTCGGGGATGCTTTGCTGACTGGACGACTTACCTTAATAGAAGGAACTGTGAATTCTGCTCTGTATCAGAGAATTCTACAGGAGAATGTCAGGCCATCCGTTTGTGAGCTGAAGCTGAAGTGCTGCTGGGTCATGCGGTAAGACAACGATCCAAAACACACAATCAAGTCTACATGAAAATGGCCAAAAAGCAACACATTTTAAGTTTTGGAATGGCCTAGTCAAAGTCCAGACCTAATCCCAACTGAGATGTTGTGGCAGGACTTGAAATGAACAGTTCATGCTTGAAAACCCACAAATGTCACTGAGTTCAAGCAGTTCTGCATGCAAAGGTGGGCCAAATATTCCTCCACAGATACGTGAGAGACGGATCATCAACTACAGGAAGCATTTGGTTGCAGTCATTGCAGCTGAATGTGGCACAGACAGTTATAGAGTGTAAGGGGGCAATTTCTTTTTCACACAGGGGCACTCGGTGTTGCATAACTTTGTTTATTAAATAAATGAAATAAGTATGTATATGTTGTGTTATTTGTTCACTCAGGTTCCCTTTATCTAATAGTAGGTTTTGGTTGAAGATCTGATAACATTCAGTATCAAAAATGTGCAAAAGTAGAGAAAATTAGAAAGGGGGCAAATACTTTTTCAGGGCACTGTACTGTATGTGTTACAGGCTGTCTGTTCTTGGCTGAACAATCTGTCTGCAGATACCCCCCAGGACCACAGATGGGATCTTGGTTATATAGTTGTTTGCAGCTACTGGCATCGTTTTTTACAGAGACATCAAACGACTGATGACTACAGTCGTAAAACGGGGCTCCTTCTCTTCTAGAGTTACTCTCTACTGTTCAGGAGTAAACATGCCAACCAATTGTTATTCTGGAACAATATAAAACAGAATTGTATTCCGTTACAACTTTGTCACCACAAGGCACTGTTATTGTGTCAGCTTCGTGTTAGACATAATACAGCCTGAAGTGGTACTTAATCTATATCAGTCACATGTTTTCAGAAACAGATTTTCATGATTTCTTAGTGGTTTACAAGGACCCTGGTGCCAAATCTTAGTGTTTGTTGAAGTTCACGATTGTTCATGATTGTTAGATATCCATGTTGTTGTGGGGCTAAATAGAAGTGTAATTTGAAAACAGTAAAGTAGAGTAAAGGCAGTGGTGCAGATTACACGCTGTGCGTAGGACCCCAGCGGCCCCCCACCATCATTTTGTAAATGCTATTGTAAACAACATTTTAGGAACTGAGTCAAGGTCTCAACTTATTGTTGAGAGATAGCATACTAGAATACACAATGTGCAATTTTGTAATTTGGTTGTGCATCAGCAGATTTTCTCTTGTCATGTCACTGACAGTCACTCAATTATCCCATATCAGCTAACATTTTATAAGACTGCAAGGATTATAAGTCTAGCCAGCTATCTAAACCTTCATTGCTGAATTAGGAAGGGCACATGCCCAGGGGCTCTGACCTCCAGGGGCCCCCATTGATTTTGTTAGTCATCCAGATGTTGTATGAACATGGCATAAGCCAAGGCAAAATGTTGTACAATATCAGAAAAGTTTCTTTAGAACAGCAACATTTTCTCTCCACCCCATATAACATTTTGTAGAATTGTTGGAAAATGGCATTAAAACTGCAAAATGTTCAATCCTCTGCCAAGAGGGAGGCCACTAAAATGCCTGCGAGGTGGGGGGAGGGCAACCAAATCTCACTTAGGGCCCGCAAAAAGGCTATGTAACCTTTAATATTGGTATTTAGTATACAGAATAGGGAAAGGGATTATCTAGTTAGTTGCACAACTGAATGCATTGAACCGAAATGCATTTAACCCAACCCCTCTGAATCAGAGAGGTGTGGGGGCTGCCTTAATCGACATCATCGGCACCCAGGGAGTAGTTGATGTTGGGGGTTATCTGCCTTGCTCAAGGGCAGAACGGCAGAATGTTCTACCTTGCCGGCTTGGGGATTCGAACCAGTGATGTTTTGGTTACTGGCCCAATGCTCTTAACCACTTGATTTTCCCTCTGGCTATTCTCTCAGGGTGGTTTGACCACCAGGGATGAGATGTGTCTGTCCTACCTGCTCTACTATCCCAGAGTGAATCTGGCCAGGTGTGAGAGCCTCCCTGAGATCATCGGGCAGCTTAAGTTCATCGGAGTCAAAGAGATCCAGGTGCCTGTCACGTAAGTAAGAGGCTCTGTACTGCGACTGCAATACCCATGTAGCGGTTCAAGTTGGAACCTGTAATACCAATTGGGGAAGATCATTTTTATGTGAAGTGTTTTCTCTGCCTGGAGCACCTTACAAATGTCAAAGGTCATACACAATGCATTATCATGGAGAAGTTATGTTCCAAATGAGTTACTGCATGATATAGAGAGAGATTAAATATGTCCCCCCAGGCCTGGGAGAGAGAATAGGGGAACGACTGGAAGAGGTTTATGGTACAAAGAGATTGCATGTCATAGGAAGGAGGAAAGGACTGAGGAATATGGGGTATCGTCCCAAAGAGCTCATAGTCACACTAGCCCAGTGGGGTCAACATGTGGAGCACATCTGAAGTTGAGCACAGTGGTACTCTTTTTCCTGTTTTAGATGGTTCTGTTTTGTTTTACCAGTTAGCATGCTGGACTTTGACAGCAAGATATACAAAGCAAAAGTTTATTGTTTTCCTTAATATGTTTTTGCTCTTGCATTCCATTCATTTTGTTCAAAATAACATACTGTTCATCCATTTCAATTAGAAAATGCACAATATTTGTCTCTGTAGCTAGATTCCCATTCAATTGGTGACAATTTTTCATAGGAATATTCTCAAATCTGAATAAAGAAAATATGCGCATTTTCCCTCTAGTGGTGATTCCACCAAACTAACTTGTTGTAGAGAAAAATCTGTGCATGATGACAGTGCACACAAAATGTACATTTTTGCTTAAGTTTTCATTACCGAATAAAAAATCTAAAGGTCAACTGATAGTTTTGTCACAAAAACTGTTGCGTTAAATAGCAAATATGCCTACTCTGGTTTTAGCACCTGCGCTCTAGGCAACAGCTCACATACAAAGTGAGGGTAGTCTAGTCTACATTATGACGTTATTATGGATGCAGGAGAATTTTTGTATTTGTCAAACAGCAGTCAAGCATCGATCATCATGTCACCAGATAAGACCCTTTGTATTTATTGGAAGGGAGCATCAAGCTCTTAGCGTGCACTTTCAACACCCACTTCATCTGGAGCCTAATAAACTGTGTGGTTTCCCGAGTCGTAGTATCACATACCATATCATCTTATAGAAATCGTTGATATCATCACATGACTCCAAGTTTGCTTCCATGTGATGGTTATTATATCAGTATTTGCGCTTACAGGCGTTTACACTGCTATTTCTCGCATAATACATTTTACCGACACCCACCACTGTCGAATAAACATAGTATCTGTAGGTATTTATCAAATTGTACAGAAACCTGTTTCTATCACAGCTGTTCTGTTTTTTTTATACTGTATGACTTTACTTGCATGAAAACTGGATGATAGCATGCTTAGTGAAACAAATCATTTTACCATTATGTTTTTCCACCTTTGCTTTTATGCAAATAAAATGACAATGGCATCAAAAGCAGATGTGAAATCCTGAAACATAACATCAATCTACTTCATGTAATCATTAGATTACCTACAAGTCAGTTCATTGTCAGTATGTCAGTAAATTAAATAAACATAGTGCAACCTATTCCTTAACTGATGCTACTGCAGGTAATTGTAATGTGTCCATGGTGTTTCCTGTCCATATGCCCCTGAGTGGTAAGTTGTGTAAGCGAAACCTTAGACCTGAGAATAGTTTGTAAAAAAAGGCCTGTAAATGAGTCTATTTGATGGGTTGGGCTGCTGGAGTGTGTTTTCTGTTCCTGCTATTAATGCATGGCTACACTCCTTTTATTCCAAGGAGCCTTGTCATGAAGAGGAACACCAACCATCTATAAACAAAAACAGGCCTTAGCAGGAAACAGCAGTCCCACTTTCCCTAATGTCTTCCTCATGGAAATGCTTTTGGAAGGATTTAGTTAGCAGCTGCTGTTTTTCCTTCTGACCATAAATTGTAAAAATGTTTAACAATGTAGATTGCATTCGGAAAGTATTCAGACCCCTTCACTTTTTCCACATTTTGTTACATTACAGCCTTATTCTAATAATGATTCTATTGTTTTTTCCCCTCCTCAATCTACAAACACAATGCCCCATAATGACAAAACAAAAACAGGTTTTTAGAAATGTTTTCATATTTATTTAAAAAAAATCTGAATTTAAATATCACATTTATATAAGTATTCAGACCCGTTACTCAGTACTTTGTTGAAACACCTTTGGTAGCGATTACAGCCTTGAGTCTTCTTGGGTATGACACTACAAGCTTGGCACACCTGTATTTGGGGAGTTTCTCATATTATTCTCTGCAGATCCTCTCAAGCTCTGTCAGGTTGGATGGGGAGCGTCGCTGAACAGCTATTTTCAGATCTCTCCAGAGATGTTCGATCGGGTAGAAGTCCTGTCTCTGGCCGGGCCACTCAAGAACATTCAGAGACTTGTCCCGAAGCCACTCCTGCCTTGTCTTGGCTGTGTGTTTAGGTTCGTCATGTGCCTTTTACTGGGGAGTGGCTTATGTCTGGCCACTTTACCATAACGGCCTGATTGGTGGAGTGCTGCAGAGATGATTGTCCTTCTGGAAAGTTCTCCCATCTCCACAGAGGAACTCTAGGAGGAACTCTAGGAAGAGCTCTAGGAAGAGTCTTGGTGGAAGAGTATTGGTTCTTCCATTTAAGAATGATGGAGGCTACTGTGTTCTTGGGGACCTTCAATGCTGCAGAAATATTTTGGTGCCCTTCCCCAGATCTGTGCCTCGACACAATCCTGTCTCTACGGACAATTCCTTCGACCTCTTGGCTTGGTTTTGTCAACTGTGGGACCTTATATACTGTAGACAGGTACTGTAGGTGCCATGTCCAATCAATTGAATTTAACACAGGTGGGCTCCAATCAAGATGTAGAAAAATCTCAAGGATGATCAATGGAACAGGATGCACCTGAGATCAATTTCGAGTCTCATAGCAAAGAGTCTGAATACTTATGTAAATAAGGTATTTCTGTTTTTTATTTTTACTAACTGTCGTTATAGGGTATTTTGTGTAGATTCGTTTTTTTAAATTATTGAATCAATTTTAGAATAAATCTGTAACGTAACAAAATGTGGAAAAAGTGAAGGGGTCTGAATACTTTACAATGCACTGAACTTGTATACAGTGGCTGATATATTGTGCATCAGCATGTGTATGGTAAATATTCTACCTTTTACATTCTTCATTTTACATTCTACCTTTCACTTACTGTATATTCTTCTTCTGTCATAGGACCTGGCCTTTCATGATCAAGAGCCCAAAGAAGTACAGCAGCCTCTCCTTCACAGAGGCCATGGACAAGTACAGGTGGTCGAAGAACAGAGGGAAGTCCTTCAACCAGATGGTTCTACAGCTGCCCATGAATGTGCGCTGCTCCAAGTGGGGGCAGGACGAGTGGACGGTGAGTGTTCAGTCAGGGCTGGAGTTGATGTAGTGCTTTCAATTAGTCACTGACTAGGGAACCAATGAATCTGTGTCCTTTCATTCTTCTGGGATGTTGATTTATATAAATGTTGATCACTTATTCGTTTAAAACGGTATAATATATGATTGAATGTGTTTTAAATAGTAATCTTCCTCACTGTATTTCATAGTTATACATTTGTCCCTCTCTTGTTTCCCCTCCAGATTCAAGGGACAATAGTGTCACCACCAGTGGTGAAGTCCGAAGTCAAGCCTCCCTCCACGATGTGCCGTTCTGCCTCAGAGCCACACAGTGGAGTGGTTCTACTCTTTACCATGTGCCTCACGTACTCTATAGTCCAGACCTGTTTAAGCCTTTAGTCTATAGCCAGACCACTGTGTGAATCACACCACTCACTCTCTCACACCGGCTGTGGAAGATGTTGTTTGACTGAAGAAGACAAGACATTCCTCCGCCCTATCCATTCATTATGTGTTATTGGGATGTCTGTTGAATGCAAATTCAGTCTTTGATCAGCAACAATAGAACATGGTTCTAGAATGACTTCTCTGACTTGATCGGAGGTATCGGAGTGTGAATTATTATAAGGAATCTTCCATTGGATGGGCTGAAGTTCACATGTTGGAAAAATGTTTTGTTGTTGTCTAAATATATACATGTATAAACCATACTTTTTATATTCTGTGTGTCCAAAAGTTAATACATGTTTAAAAAGTTTTATTTTGTAGTTATAATTATTACCTATGGTCAAGTTTGGGTTGTTAGTTATTTATTTTGACCCTTTTGCTAGTATTGCTCATGATGCGTTCTTCATAGCCTATGATTGGAATTCTCTAGACCTGAGTACATTACTTGACAAGTCTACATAGAAACATAGTAATAGATGATTTCCCTGATCCCATTATCCTGTGGCAGCTCAGGGGGGGTTTCAGTACTGTAAGGCCACTGTTATGGCCTTGGGCTCCCTGGTACCGCTAGGAACATCTCTCCCTAAGGCCGCAGGGCCACCAGCACCACTAGTCCGACTTACAGCGATTACTCTGACTGACTAACTCTCATGTGCCAACGTCCCATATAGTCACAAACAGGTCAAAAAGGAAGGTCTCATTCTTGCTTTTCTGCATGTGTGATGTGGTTAGTGTTTGGAGAGAAGAGTCATGGAAAATGGAATATTGTGTTATTTACAGATCACGTGGATTTCAATGCATGAATATTTGAATGGATGAATGGATGGATATTTAATCTAATGGATACAGCAAGATACATCAGTGGGATAGGGAAGCAAGAGAAGGTATGTGAATTATTAGATTACATGGGACCATTGTGAAAATGTACTGCCATCACTGTCTTTTACTAGGTTATTGAGTGTTTTGTTTCTTTGTGTCTCTAGTCAGGCTGGATTATTTTGAAAAGGTTGTTTTCTCACAGGGGATGGACTTAGCTGTTTTGAATTTGCCACCATCTGCAGTGTGGGACTGATGTATTGTTTGAGATAGTCATGGGTGAAAACATTACTTTTCCCCCCCTTGGGCTACCTCTCTGTCCAAAAGTTATTCTGTCTGTGTTCGACACTTGGAAAAAAAGGTGACATCTAGAACCTAAAAGAGTTATTTGGCTGTCCACATAGGAGAACCCTTTGTAGAACCCTTTTGGGTTCAACGTTTAACCCTCTGTGGAAAGGGGATCTACATGGAATCCAAAATGGTTCTAGATGAAATCCAAACAGGTAGCCCAACAGTGGTTCTCCTATGGGGACAGCCGAGGAACAGTTTTTTAACCCTTTTTTCTAAGAGTGTAGGAGTCTGTGCCAGCTTTCCTCTCTCTCTGTGTCAGTGGTGCCTAAAATCGAGGTGATACCATAGTATAACAACAGTATGAGATAGTAGCCACCCACCCTCTCTTAAAACTGGCAAATCAAGACCACCTATATTTAAGGACATTTTTTATATAACAAACAAGAAATCCAAGTTAATTAAGGATTCCCTGAGGATAAGCAGTCATTGAGGACTGCTCCTGTTGCAAGGTCAGGAACCATGTAAGAGCATTGCAAAGTTATTTGGTTTTCCTGACTTTGATGCCCTTGTCAAATGCCATGGGACATGAAAGAGCCACTCTCAAGATGGGGCATGTTTCGAATAAAGGACGTGGCTGTGGTGCATCACAGCAGATTGGTGTAATCTGTCCAATGAGTTTGTTAGATGAAATTCAATTTACTCCTTAGGCTGATTCCTCTGTTGCTGCTACTGTCCTGAATGTCATTATGTCAGTGTTGTACAGTAGCAGATGTTTTTCATTGACCTCAAAGCTCATCCTGTCTGAGTAGACCAGCACAATGCTTCTTTGAGGTCCAAATGATTCCAGATATCAATTCCAAAGGCATCCAACAGAGGTCAGTATTCACTTGCAAATTGCTGCACCACATCCTCAAATCCAACGCTGAGAAATAGTGTGAGCCTGATCTTGTAGCATCAAAACATTGCAGACACTGATCCTCCATAGTAAGCCTTGTCATTTGTGTATCATTTAAAACCAATATCAAAAGGATGACATCCCCACTGGGCAGAAACTGGTTGAATCAATGTTGTTTCCACATCATTTCAACCCATAAAATGAATGTGATGACGTTGAATAAACTTGGAAAACTGATTGGATTTGCAAAAAGTCTTCAACTTCAGGACATTTCAGCTTTTTTTCACCCAACCTTTGTCCTAAATCCAATGACGTGACATTTATGTCAAAAACTAGACTTTAAACTGATGCCTATGCTCAGTGGGTCTCCTTTACGTCAGATTGTGTAATATAAGGTCTTGGCCCAGGATGCCTGCCAATTCACATTTTTATTAGGAGCTCTATCCTACACTGGGTTTGACTTGCTGACAAATCTTTGGATATAAACACTCTGATCCCTCATAACATATCCTTCATGTACAGTATGCCTCAGCCTGGTCTCAGACACAGACACACCCAATCCCCCTGTCTGGGAGCTGCATGGAAGCATTTTATTAGATTTCGTAATCAGTCTGGGGGGCCAGGAACCCTCTGGACATGTTTGCGAGACCATTGGTTCCTCTTCCTGTGACAGAGAGATTATTATTGAACCCAGAGGAGGCTAGTGAGAGAGACTCAGAACACTGTCATTTCTCAAGGCCTCACAGACAGACTGCTGTGGGTAGTGTGTAAATATACCCGTCTGGCCAAACCACCAGGGAATGACCTTTTCCCATCCTATCCCATTCCTCCTCCTGTCCTTGGACCAGCAGACTTACAATCAACAATTGGCACTCCCCTCGAATGGCATTCGCTGGTCCTCAAGCCACAGAGACATGCTTATTTATATAAGACAAGAACAGGTCTACTACTACAGAAGGTGCTGTTTTCTCCTGGCTGGCTGGAAGATATGGTGGGAAACAAATTAGCGATTGTCTGCAGGGAATTGAAAAGGACATAAAGCAAATTACTCAATCACACAGTATGGGGCCAGCCAGGAAAATGGCAACACAGGACATCTATCTACTACAGACTTAATCAATAGTACACAGTGTAGGCTAGAAAATATGTATTGTTTGTATGGCTGTCCATCTGACAACACATGTATATACAACATTGGTCTTTTGGTGTTGTTTATCTAATTCAAATGAACAGTAAATCAACCTGTAATAATTGCACCTAATAATATTTAACTTCTGACCAAAGTAGACTGACCAGTGTAATCCTGTCTGGTGGATTATAGATGACATTGGGGCCCTTGAAGTGGACTTTCCAATCCGAGTCCTCAGAAAACCTTGACTTTTTCTCTCCTCTGCCCATTCTCAGCCACAAATAGCTTTCAGAGCCACATCTGCAACGATTGAGCTCCAATTAAAAGTGACTACAGAGCTGTATAAAATCATAAATGTTGATTTATATTTCATTTGATAGGACTATTTTAACAAGACTGCAACAAAGGAGATTCCAATACATGTACAGTGTGTCATGCGGGTGGTACAGTATGTCACGCGGGTGGTACAGTATGTTCATCCAGGTGGTACAGTATGTTATGCAGGTGGTACAGTATGTTATGCAAGTGGTACATTATGTTATGCAGGTGGACCAGTATGTTATGCAGGTGATACAGTATGTTATGCAGGTGGTACAGTATGTTTTGCGGGTGGTACAGTATGTTATGCAGGCGGTACAGTATGTTATGGAGGTGTACAGTATGTTATGCAGGTGTATAGTATGTTATGGAGGTGGTACAGTATGTTATGGAGGTGTACAGTATGTTATGCAGGTGGTACAGTATATTCATCCAGGTGGTACAGTATGTTATGCAGGTGATACAGTATGTTATGCAGGTGGTACAGTATGTTATGCAGGTGGTACAGTATGTTATGCAGGTGGTACAGTATGTTCATCCAGGTGGTACAGTATGTTCATCCAGGTGGTACAGTATGTTATGCAGGTGATACAGTATGCTATGCAGGTGGTACAGTATGTTATGCAGGTGGTACAGTATGTTATGCAGGTGGTACAGTATGTTCATCCAGGTGGTACAGTATGTTATGGAGGTGGTACAGTATGTTATGCAGGTGGTACAGTATGTTATGCAGGTGGTACAGTATGTTATGCAGGTGGTACAGTATGTTATGCAGGTGGTACAGTATGTTATGCAGGTGGTACAGTATGTTATGCAGGTGGTACGGTATGTTATGCAGGTGGTACAGTATGTTATGCAGGTGGTACAGTATGTTATGCAGGTGGTACAGTATGTTCATCCAGGTGGTACAGTATGTTATGCAGGTGATACAGTATGTTATGCAGGTGGTACAGTATGTTATGGAGGCGGTACAGTATGTTATGGAGGCGTACAGTATGTTATGCAGGCGGTACAGTATGTTATGGAGGTGGTACAGTATGTTATGCAGGTGGTACAGTATGTTATGCAGGTGGTACGGTATGTTATGCAGGTGGTACAGTATGTTATGGAGGTGGTACAGTATGTTATGCAGGTGGTACGGTATGTTATGCAGGTGGTACAGTATGTTATGGAGGTGGTACAGTATGTTATGCAGGTGGTACAGTATGTTCATCCAGGTGGTACAGTATGTTATGCAGGTGATACAGTATGTTATGCAGGTGGTACAGTATGTTATGCAGGTGGTACAGTATGTTATGCAGGTGGTACAGTATGTTCATCCAGGTGGTACAGTATGTTATGCAGGTGGTACAGTATGTTCATCCAGGTGGTACAGTATGTTATGCAGGTGATACAGTATGTTATGCAGGTGGTACAGTATGTTATGCAGGTGGTACAGTATGTTCATCCAGGTGGTACAGTACGTTATGCAGGTGGTACAGTATGTTATGCAGGTGGTACAGTATGTTTTGCGGGTGGTACAGTATGTTATGGAGGTGGTACAGTATGTTATGGAGGTGGTACAGTATGTTATGCAGGTGGTACAGTATGTTATGCAGGTGGTACAGTATGTTATGCGGGTGGTACAGTATGTTATGCGGGTGGTACAGTATGTTCATCCAGGTGGTACAGTATGTTTTGCGGGTGGTACAGTATGTTATGCAGGCGGTACAGTATGTTATGGAGGTGTACAGTATGTTATGCAGGTGTACAGTATGTTATGGAGGTGGTACAGTATGTTATGCAGGTGATACAGTATGTTCATCCAGGTGGTACGGTATGTTATGCAGGTGGTACGGTATGTTATGCGGGTGGTACAGTATGTTCATCCAGGTGGTACAGTATGTTTTGCGGGTGGTACAGTATGTTATGCAGGTGGTACAGTATGTTATGGAGGTGTACAGTATGTTATGCAGGTGTACAGTATGTTATGGAGGTGGTACAGTATGTTATGCAGGTGATACAGTATGTTCATCCAGGTGGTACGGTATGTTATGCAGGTGGTACAGTATGTTATGCAGGTGGTACAGTATGTTATGCAGGTGGTACAGTATGTTATGCAGGTGATACAGTATGTTATGCAGGTGTACAGTATGTTATGCAGGTGATACAGTATGTTATGCAGGTGGTACAGTATGTTATGCAGGTGGTACAGTATGTTATGCAGGTGGTACAGTATGTTCATCCAGGTGGTACAGTATGTTATGCAGATGGTACAATATGTTATGCAGGTGGTACAGTATGTTATGCAGGTGGTACAGTATGTTATGCAGGTGGTACAGTATGTTCATCCAGGTGGTACAGTATGTTATGCAGATGGTACAATATGTTATGCAGGTGGTACAGTATGTTCATCCAGGTGGTACAGTATGTTCATCCAGGTGGTACAGTATGTTATGCAGGTGATACAGTATGTTATGCAGGTGGTACAGTATGTTATGCAGGTGGTACAGTATGTTATGCAGGTGGTACAGTATGTTCATCCAGGTGGTACAGTATGTTATGCAGATGGTACAATATGTTATGCAGGTGGTACAGTATGTTATGCGGGTGGTACAGTATGTTATGCAGGTGGTACAGTATGTTATGCAGGTGGTACAGTATGTTATGCAGGTGTACAGTATGTTATGGAGGTGGTACAGTATGTTATGCAGGTGGTACAGTATGTTATGGAGGTGTACAGTATGTTATGCAGGTGGTACAGTATGTTATGGAGGTGTACAGTATGTTATGCAGGTGGTACAGTATGTTATGGAGGTGTACAGTATGTTATGCAGGTGGTACAGTATGTTATGCAGGTGGTACAGTATGTTATGCAGGTGGTACAGTATGTTCATCCAGGTGGTACAGTATGTTATGCAGGTGATACAGTATGTTCATCCAGGTGGTACAGTATGTTATGCAGATGGTACAATATGTTATGCAGGTGGTACAGTATGTTATGCGGGTGGTACAGTATGTTATGCAGGTGGTACAGTATGTTATGCAGGTGGTACAGTATGTTATGCAGGTGTACAGTATGTTATGGAGGTGTACAGTATGTTATGCAGGTGGTACAGTATGTTATGGAGGTGTACAGTATGTTATGCAGGTGGTACAGTATGTTATGCAGGTGGTACAGTATGTTATGCAGGTGGTACAGTATGTTCATCCAGGTGGTACAGTATGTTATGCAGGTGGTACAGTATGTTATGCAGGTGGTATAGTATATTATGCAGGTGGACCAGTATGTTATGCACGTGGTACAGTATGTTATGCAGGTGGTACAGTATGTTATGCAGGTGGTACAGTATGTTCATTCAGGTGGTACAGTATGTTATGCAGGTGGAACAGTATGTTCATGCAGTTGGTACAGTATCTCATGGAACAGGCACACAGGCTAAGGTTCATCTTTCCATTACTTTTCTATAAAATAAACATAGGAAACCTATTTTTGATACACAGCTGCCCGTTACTCAAAGCCAAGAGATGTTTAAAGGATTATAACCGAATTGGCATTGTCTTCTCTATAGTTTTTATTGTTGGGTTAGCTGACAGGACACGAGCCACACCAATAACTGTCCAATGGGAAGATAGAAGGATCTGGTTAAACCAACCACCAGTGTCCTGGTTGAGGTGGGCAGGGCTAAGGATCCAGGCCCAGGGCCCGGGGAAAGGGTCTCCATGTAAATAGAGGATTCTGGGTGAGTACCACATATTTGTAACAAAAATACTCCCAGATACACTCGTCTAAACTGTGTTATTTTCACTTCAATCATTTCTCACTCTCAATTGATGAGCATTAGAAAAACACCCTGGTGATTTATTGTAGATTCCAATAGAAAACAAACTCCATTCCTAAGCCAGATATCCTCAGAGTATGTTACGCTGACAGTATTTTTAGGCCTTGCTAAAGCCCACGGGAAATACATCTCTTTATTTACCTTTTCGTGAGCATGAGGAAATAGCTACAGACCAGCAGTTACAACTGTGTTGGCATCGTACATTCCTGCTCTGCCCAATAAAGTGGCCCCCACTGGTAATACCCATGGCCTCATGAAAAGACAGCCTCGCAAGAACACATTCCAACAGATTCATCGAACCCCCAAAGGAATGTAAACTTTACTTTGGAGCTGGTCTGTTGTTCATGCTGTGCTAGATCTATGTACCAAGGAATGTTGTATTTGCTATGAAAGTGTGCACTGCGGTGGCTGTTCTGAAAGGGCATATTTTGAAAAAAAGTAATAAATAAAGATGAGACCCCTCTCGTCCTCTGGCAAGTTTGAACATAAAATCACTTTTATAGAAAGGCTTCAGTATGCTGGTAAATATTTATGTTTTTCAAAACCTCCCAGAGATTTGTGGCCCTTGGCCAACATGCCTCTGGTGTTTTTGAACTGAAGTCACTCTCCCAGGCAGTCTTTGAAGTTGTTGGTCTGCTCTAAAAATCTGACAGGATATTTCATTTGGCGGGTACGTTTTGAGGCTAATATGTTTCACACCAATAGCACGCCTGGCCTGACAGTCATCACTGTGCTATTTGAGGTAATGAAACCCTCAGTAGGAGAGCATTGGGCCAGAAAACATCCTCCAACATACCTACTATACTGCCTCCTAATCACAGCAGGTTGGTGACACCTTAATTGGGGAGGAGGGGCTCGTGGTAATGGATACCAGGTGTTTGATGCCATTCTATTTGCTCCATTCCAGCCATTATTAGGAGCCGTCCTCCCCTCAGGAGCCGCCACTGCTCCTAATGCACTGCCTCCTAATGGCAGCCAGCCACTCACTGTCCAGAGCATTTTCCATGTCCACCATGAACAGCAAGGTTGACCACATTCCACTGGAGTCTGTGAAAAATCTGAAACATTTGACATGGCAACTTTAGTGACGCGCAGCGCCGGTGCAAACCACTGGTTACGTTGTGTCCTGCCACAATCTGCAACATGAGCCCTTCCATGTACTTTCCTGTCTACTCTACTCGCTCTCCAGGACCAGCCTGGGTGAGCACTCTGTACACTGTCGACAGATGTTTCCCCTTTTCATTAGCTACTTGCTAACCGTTTTAGTTAGGGTTAGGGTTAGATGTGTCATAACAAAATAATTTCCAAACTAACAGACTTCCTATTTGAAATTCATCTTTGCAGGTCAAGGTGTTTTCTTGAATAAAGTCCCATGTTCCTACATCCTCCTATAAAGGTTGGATGTGGTAAGATGTGGTTGAAACCACAGAAATGCCACAGGATGCCAGTGGTATACAGGTTGGTGAAAATGCAGTGAGGTGACGGTCTCATAAACAGACTGCTGTAGTTCAGCCCTCCTGACGTTGCCAAACAAAACGGGGTACACTATTATGAGTTATCTACATGTTACCATGACAACAGACTGTTTGTTTCTGCAATTACACAGTACAGTAAAGGAGGGAAAACATTGATTGTTGTAAAATTTAAATATTCACCCATGACCCTGCACTGTAGTTGTACAGGAACCACTATTGAACAACCACACAAAGGTATTCTCGCAAATCATTTCCACTTCAACCAGAGACCCTGAAATACACAAGTGATAAATCTTGTGACAATAAAATTTAAGATTACATGGGCCCCTTTATAAAGCTTGCTACATACAGATCCCAGACCATTCCTGACTGCACCTGACTGAGTCATCTAAAGGAGGGAAAATACTTCCAGAGAGAGTTGATTTATGTCTTTGTATCAGCTCCCAGAGGCAGGGGCGGTAGGCCAGAGGTCAGGCCACAGTGTGTCTGGTCTGGGTGGATGAGGGAGGAAAGAGACAGGGAGAGGGAGTTCTAGTACATCTCCCATCTAGTGCACATCCGTAGTATGAAGCCTACTGTAATCACCACGGCTCCAGCTGTCTAAATGACATCCCCCTGGTTGTACGCACTCTGTTTGTTCACAGGCCATCGTTACTTTCGTCATGCCACACTCACTGTGATACACAGACGTACTCGTTTCCGCTTCTGTGTTTTTTTCTCCTCAGGTTTTCCACCGGTGTGGTTTGAGGGGAATTACTGTAGGAGTAGTGTGGTGATCAATGTTAGATTTCCACTGGGTTTGGTCATTTTACAACCTAGCTGTGGAGGTAGAAAAAAACTTCAATTGCTTCAGACTCCGACACTAGGACTTCAAACTACTATAACCCAAAACTATTTACAACAGGTATGTTTATTCCCCAATAGGTTGTTGCTCTTCTCAAACCAGTTTGAGCTGACTCTCTGCAGGACATAGTTCCTTAGCATCAAAATATATTTTTAATCAAGTGGTCGAAAGCGATTGCACAAACATTCTAAAGTAGCTTTCGAAAACACCCTCCCAGATCCAGGGAAGAGAGAGGCCTTCTTCTGTCGGCTGGAATGCGTACAAGGGCTTCTTTCCACATTCACCATAACACAGGATCTCTTTGTAACCGCCAGGCAACCACACGGTATGGTGGACCTCGCAAGAATTTGTTTGTTTTCCTTCAAATTTTTTAATATACTTTAGGCATATATGTGTGAAGTGCATGTGTTTGCATGAATATAGTATATGCTTCCTTGTACATGTGTACGTTTTAAGAAAACACAAAGTTCACGTGTTTGAACTGTGATCTAGTATAAATAGAAACGAGAGACTTAACTTTTTTTTAAATCAGTGAGAGGTGTTTGTTTTATTTAAGATTCCAAATGAAGCTATATGTATTTTGGAATGAATGAACTTCTCCTCCAACTGGCTGGCATACAGATTAAAGGAAATGATAATCAAATATAAATTACTGAGTTTAAAATAGCACAGGTTATTTTCAAGGGATGCAGGAACATTATACCTCGTCAGTCATGTGAAATAGGGCTTACTTTTGGTAAGGTGCTTATGTGTACCCAAATATTGTTTATGTGCTCCTGCTATGCAATGCACTTACCATATGTAGCCAAAAACTGTTGATGTGCTCTTGCCATGTGTAACGTGCGTTGTTTGAAGGAGACCAAGGCGCAGCGTAATTTGTGGTCATCATATTTATTAAATGAGAACCAGCAACAAAATAAGAATGTGAAACCAAAACGACCGTACCGTTCCGTAGGCTACAAGAGCTGTACAAAAACAAGATCCCACAACATAGGTGGGGAAAAAGGCTACCTAAGTATGATTCCCAATCAGAGACAACGATAGACAGCTGCCTCTGATTGGGAACCACACTCGGCCAAACACAAAGAAATACAAAACATAGAATGCCCACCCCACATCACACCCTGACCTCACCAAATAGAGAAATAAAACAGCTCTCTAAGGTCAGGGCGTGACACCATGCAATGATACAGTAATAGCTTAATTCAAACTGGAGAGTGGGCACATGTTGGGTTGCAGGGTTGTGTTCAGAAAGTAAGATTAAAGTAATGTTCTACTCAAAACAGCATATAAACTCAGTTTCTTAGAATCCATTTTTTTTATTAAATCGCCTTAATGTTCCACCATAATCTGCCCCTCTGTTCCTCATATAGATATTGGCAAAATAACACATGGAATGTTCGAGCTTTCCACTAAAGTAATAGTGATGCCTGTTAACTTACAGGGGCTTAACGGAAGTTATTCAGACTTATCCCAGCCAGGGATTTTAATGCTCTGTTTCCCTGATCTAGCACTGCACAACCGGAACGCTGTGGGTCTGTCCCAAATGGCAGCCTATTTGCATCTATTTGCACTGCTTTTGAAAACAGCCTTATGGGTCCTGGCAAAAAGTAGTGCACTACATAGGGAATAGGGCGCTATTTGAAAAACAGCCTAGCCTGTAAATCTTGGACACGAGAAAATGATTAGCGTCTCCTGACAGGCTTAATGGAGATCACTCACTTCCAACCAGGGCAGTAACAGGCCTGGGCAATAGAGGCCCTTTCAGAGCCAAATTCTCTGTAGAAGCTCATTAGCATCACCATGAGCAAACAGTGACCCAAATGAAGAAGCACCATGAGGTAGCTACTTATGGTGCATACATAAATGAGCTAAATTGGGAAATACTGTCTCTGCTCAATTAAGAATGTACAGTATATACAATGTAGTCGTATACACATTGGCCATGTACTGTATCTGCTCATATAGTTTTGTGGCCGTATGCATTTTAGGATGTTGTTTTTTTTCTTCAGGGAAAATATCTTAGATGCAGCAGCTCTGTTGGGAAGCAATTGGATGTCAGCATAGTGCATATGGTAGCTTGGTCGCTCACAAAGAGGTTCATCTCCCTATCAAGTTGCCTCAAATTGCCTGTTTCTAGAGAATAACACATGGCACATCAAATGACACTCTGAAATGATCAGCCAGCTAGACTAGTCTGATGACCAGGAATGGGCTGGTCCATTTTTTGTCCAGTAGGCCGGTCTAACTTGTTGTTTTCTTTGCTGCACAAAATCATAATTATCTGGCCAATAAGGGGGGCCTCAAGAAAAAAAAAGGACTGTTGTGTGGGCGTCGTGGAAAAACATTGGCTGGTGTGGGGCCTCATGGGGAAAAATGGGCTGGTGTGTTAGAAACGCCAGGGAGGATTTGTGGTCACAGACAGCCCTGCTGATGATCAACTGACCTTTGGAGCTGGAATATGCATGCACTCTAAAGTACAAAAGGATAACTGTCAACTTCTTCAGTTTTCAAAATAGTTAATGTTTTGAAGATCCCAAGAGTTCACAATGCCAGTGAATTATCCATGTATTTTCCTCCTCCACAGCAGGCCGTTCCATGGACACTAACAATGACATCATACCCATTAGATTTGGGTTCATGATGAGGGAACAGTAGAGAAATTATATGAGGTAAACAAGCTGTCCCCAAGGTGCTGTGAGACGGCTCGGTTTACAATACTGATGATCACATGGGGCTAGTAATGCTTGGCTCAAATAAACCATGATGCATCCAGAGGAATTTAAAGCTTGTCTTGTGTGGTGAGGCAACGTCTTGGTGAGCTCATCCTCTGAGCTTTGATGCAGTGTTGCTGTTAGAGAATAGCTTGCTGGCAGCACGTTTCCTCTTTATCTTATCCCCGGGACTAATCATGTGTCTGTGTTGTGCTTGTGAAACCCTGTATCACCAGTCATACGCTAGGTTTCCATACAATTGGCCACCGATCTGCAAGAAAACAATACGTGCATTTTCCCACCAGAGATGTGTTTCCATCAATTTGACTTGTTGCAGATAAAAGTCTATGCGTGATGACTTAGTGCACATAAAAATACCTTTTGCGGTTCAATTCCTATGTGCCGAATAAAAAATACACCTTAAATGGGTTTCCATTGCATTTTCAACTCTACTGCTGTTTTTCTCACAAGAAAATGTTGCGTTATATAGTAACCATGCAGTACTGTATCTGTGCGCTGTTGGCCAGAGCGCACGTGGAGCCTACGTTATGAGATTATTATGGACATGAGAGCGAGATTATTTTGGATTGTCATGCAGCCAGGCATCGATGATCATGTGACCAGAGTAAGACCCCCGACATTTATTGGAAAGTAGCATCAAACTCATCACCTTGCACTTTCACCGACTTGTGAAGTTCATCATAATTTATTTAATCTGTAAATGAAAAACTTCATGCTTTCCCAACGTAGTGGGAGGACCACACAACATGTCATCGTGTGACTTGGATATGATGGTTATTATATCAATATTTGTTCATAAAAGCGTTTCCACCAACATTTCTCATATTCATGTTACCGACTCAAAAAGATCCCACCGTGTCTAGTGTATTTTGTTTTGTCGAACATTTTACATTTCCCGAAAAATGTTCTGTTTCCATTAAGCCTGTCATTACTTTTTTTTATCCAACATATACTTTACTCACATGAACAGGTTGGATGGAATCCTTGTTGTCACAAACAAGGCCCAAGTTAAACTGGATTTATGGCCACTACATGAGCTCTATTGCATTCGACCCTCATTTGTGTGAATAGAAAACCATTATTAAGGGAAAGAGTCCTCGTTAGAGGTTGTTTTTCTCTTTTCAATCCATTGAGAGTGACCTGAGGTAACTTGGCCATATGGCAGTAAATCCTGTGAACAACATTGGGAATGTCCAGCTAGCTGGGGGCAGGAGAAGACACTGTTGACCTCAGGCAAACACCATCAGGCTACACAGCCCCGGCCCAATGTTGAAACATCCCATTCTGTACAAACAGCTCACACTTTTACAGAGGTATATTTTTTTCTTCCCAGTCTACCGTTTTTTTCCAAAGGGGAGGAATTTATCATGCTGTAAACATATCCTCCTGCCGAGGGTCCGTTTTGCATATAGGGGCCATGAGTCACTGGCCAGGCAGCGCTGACATTTATCCTGCTACTCAACATTTGTGGGGGAAAAATGCAAGCCACAGAGAGGCTTGAGACCTTTCCTCAGGTTAATATGTTGACATAGACCCGAGACCTTTTCTAGCCATCTGCTATTGAGAGAAGCCACTGGTGGTGTAAAGCAGAGGAGGCGGGTGGGAGGAGCTATAGGAGGACAGGCTCATTGTAATGGCTGGAATGGAGTACCATATATTTGATTCCGTTCCATTAATTCCATTCCAGCCATTACAATGAGCCTGTCCTCCTCTAGCTCCTCCCCCCAGCCTCTGGTGTAAAGCAGAGAAGAGAAACAATATATTGTGCTTTGGCCTAGACTCTATCCTGTACATGTTGAATGCTTTTCCCCCCACAGACTTTAGAGTACATTGCTTTTTTCCACTGAAAAATCTTGAAAATGTTTTTGGAGTAGTGTATTTTGTTTAGTTTTGCTGATGTAAAAAGAGACTTGGTAAAGTACAATGCCCTGTGAGTGACTCTCTGAGATAAAGTACAGTGTTTATAGTCGCAAGCATCAGAGATTACACAGAGTCCGGTGAACAATTTCTTGATGATCTATTGTGTAATCCGATCGCCAAACGATGTGCTTATGATGTGGTCATTGACATCTTGGTTGTGCCACACATGGGATCCTTTATCTCTCCAAGGTGATCAAACAGAGATTACAGATAATACTGTACCTCACCCTACCTCACCCTACCTCACCCTATTGTCTGGCTGGCTGTTTTGCTTTCTCAGCAGTAGAAATGAGCGTCTTAGCAGCTTTAGGCCTGATGAGGGCCCTTCCCACCCAGGTCAGAGAGGGTGTGAACTGGGCCGAGCTCTCAGGCCCATCTGGTCAGTACAATGCTAATAAGTCAACCTCCACCACTAAAGAGAGCATAATATTATCATGGTCAGAAAACACCTGACAGAAATGGAACTGTTACTGGTTCCCACACTTGACCAGCCGACCGCTGCCGGTCAGGGTTGAATCAGAGGAAATCAACTATCCTGTTAAATGGTTCTTTGTAAGCAAATATGGTTTCAGAAGTATTGAGATGTTTCAGAAATTGTATTGAAGATCTCATAACTGAAGGGTCATTTTAGATTTCCTGCAAGCTTCAAGTTTGTGTGTCTGTGAGACCATTATTAACGGCATTATAAAAGTGCTTATATAATCTGTCATATAATCTATGTTTTAAACTCACACAGCAACCTATGAGATGATTAGCCAACTGTACATGAGTTACAGTGGGGACTGTTACAATTGAGCCTCTCTAACTTGTCATTCATTTTAGTATATGACACACCACATACATCACTACGGCAGAATACAACACATGCAGGGTCATTTCCGCTTGTCTCCTTCTCTGAATATGCAGCATATGACACAGAGGATCTCATCAGAATACCCACTCTATGACATGACGTCTTTATCTACAGAATGTGACCCCAAGGACACCATGTGACCTTCTGACACTGTCCAGTATATTAATAACACAGACTGACCAGGTGCATCTGCAGCAGTACGGTCCTCCCTTATGTGTGTCATAATCCCATTTATTTTCTCCAGGAGCTTGGGCAGCAGACAGGGGTTGTGCCATTTATTTAGAACATCCTGTTGCAAGGACAGCTGCCTCCTGGCTGGCTCCCAAAGCCCCAGGGTTAGTATATAAAAACAATAGTTCTGTTTAGATTCATCCCCTCACAAAGAACTAATTTATTTTTTCTTCTTTTTTTTTACTCGCCATCTTTTGCTGTAATTCGAGGAGTGGTCTCTTTTGCATACATTACACTGTGTAGGATGAATTAACTCACACAAGCTAGTCTTTGATGTATATGATTTGTTAGTGGGTGTGGAGAGGTTAGCTAGATGTTTTTCAGCGTCTCCGCCAGGGTAATGCTTTATAGTCTTATATCTCAGGGTTGACCCAACTGTAAACCTCCCTCCCTGAGCAAAGCTCTGCTCTGGCCTGTCTGTCATAATTGCAGTCTAGCAAGCTCTTGTGTGGACCTTGAACTGCACAGTTCCCGTGAAAAGAGGAAATACCACCTTTGGGCAGTCCCACTCAAAATGCCTGGCACCTGCAAAAACATACTGCAATCTGTTGAGTGCAACACTAGCAGCAGACACCCTGCGAAAAATATCAAAACATTTGAGGACAGACATACACAGTCAGTCCACAGACAAAAACATTTAGTTGCACAACAGAGAGCAAAGCCTTCTCTACTTTCACAAATTCACACATATTGTTTGCTTTGCCTGAAATCAAAAAAGCCAAAGTACTGTACCCAAGACCCTCCCTTCTCCCCCTGCCCCAGGCTCTAAAGACAAGGCAGAAGGCTAGGTTAATAAGCCAAATGGAGCTGCATAGGCAAACATCTCTTATGGTGGCCTCTGGACTGCCTTGCCTTTCTGTTAATGCCAACACATCTGCACCTCGGCACCTGACCACACATGTTTCTCAGGCCCAGTCTGCCAACTGCTGCCTGGCCTTCCGGACTGCCCGGCAGGCTCTGTTTAGTTAGGGGCTGTGTCTCATTTACACTGCCTACAGTCACATCATAGACAGAAGAAAACATACATTTAGAGGGATACACAGGAAAATACCAGGATGAATGGAAGAGGTAGTATTTGGAATAACATACTGTAACGTGTGGCATGAAATAAGACCTTGTGGACCGATTAACGCTCAACAACTCAACGTGGTCCTTGAGAGCATCTGTTGTTGTTGGTTTTCATCCTTTTTCACACTGAAATGGAAATAATGATCTGTAGTTTGTTAGTCCTGACTGCGGAACGAGGATGTTTGGGTGTTGTTTTATTCAGATGTTTTCACATTTTTATAGTGTGGAATATGTGATTTATTGGGTGAAACCAGGTGCAAAGATATACATAAGCTGTCGATATTTGTTCCTACTTCCTTTATAGAGAGGGGTAACCAAGTGTGTTCTTAAAAATGTGAAGTGAAATAGAGCTCGAAGAGAAACAAAATACATAAGCTTGCAATTACCACTCCCTTGCTTTTAGAGTCAAGAATCTCAACATAAAATTAAAACATTACTTTTTCTCATTGATTTGATCATGCTTTGCTTTTCCTTTTTGTTATGTCTTTCTCCTCAAGGCCCACTGTGACCAATTAAGGCACTTGGATCTGTCTGGTTTTATTTCCAAAGTCTCCTTTTTCTTTTACAGCTGCGATTGGAAAACTCCACACTGATGGCGACATTGCCAAGTAACTTTTCTATTTTACTCCTGGCAGGGAGAGGACTGGAGGAGGCTATGCTCTGATCCGGGCTGGGTGGCAAGAGAGAGAAGCAAACGGATTGAGGTGGGTTTCTTAGGGAAGGCGTTCCTCCTCTGAACTCCATGCAGCCCACGCTGCACGTTCTCACCCACCCAGAGGAAACCAGTGCCTGTACACTACCAGACCTCCAGAAATGCCTTTGTCCAAATGATCAATCCTGGGGCCGACTTCGTCTCTGACACTTTATCTTGGACCTCTTTCCTGCCAAACCATTTCCCCCTTAGCAACACCTCACAGGGCGGGGCAGCGTAGCGAGCTAATCATCCCTTTGTGGCAGCTGGTGAGTTTATGGTGTGATAAGTCAACATAGCGTGGCGAGTTGGGAAAAAAGTTGAAAGAGACTAATGTATTTGTGGCACGAATATTGTCATACCCCACGTCACTGAGGAGAAGTTAAAGAGAGGCTGAACCCTTAAGAGGAGTCGCACCTTAAAATCCATCTGCAGCCCACTAGGTATTGGTTGGGGGCAAACCAAAGTCCAAAATTGCTATAGTTGCTACGGTGACAATACACATTGGCCTTGGTCAATAATTACTACAATAGATGTGAAAATGGACAATGGAAATTCATCATCACAGCACATCATTATCACTTTGTCACGCCAAAGGAAGTAGGGCAATTTATCAGTTGAAACTGGATATGATAATAACATTTCCAGTTGCATTTTGAGGATATAAAGACCCTCTATAAAACATCTATAAAGCCCTTAAGTCCATTCCTCCACTCAAGTGTCCAACATTGTCATATAAAACACTGTACCAAGAGTGATTTCTAATCTCATCTGCTCCAGTTCCAGAGCATTCCTTCCTGGGCATCCCCAGTGTTTCCCTTTCTCCTGTGTCATCATGACTCTCTGAGAGAGTGGAATGGAGCAGGCTGGAGGCTTCAGACCTGAAGTGTCCCTGAGGGACAGCTACAGTCTGTGCCTGCTGCCTACTGCCTCCTGGAAATTCCTCCCTGGATTAAGAGTTCCCCAGGTCCCCTAAACGGATCAGTCGCTGTCGCCACAGAGTTCAAGTGCGAGAGGTGTTGGAATACCTGTCACTATAGCTGCATTCGCACGACAAACAGGACACCTCTCATGGCATCAGCCAAACCAACAGTCCCTCACTGTGCAATCCCAGAACACTCCACAATCAGGCCTGTATGTCCGCATACCGAGCCAGCACAGGAATGCTGACACTATATGAGTTTTTTTTGTCTAAAAGATCACGTTTTTGGACCATTAGTAACCTGGACTGGTCTAAGGACTTCAAAATAATAGTGTGACCGGGAGGAATTACACCTGTATATCATAATTTCACACATTGTAAAACCCAATTGTAATGATTATGTCTGTGATGGTATTTCTGATTATCTGCTGTCTGAAAAAATTACATGTTATGTAAAGTTATATGTTATGTAAAGTAATATTTTGTGTAAAGTTATATGTTGTGTAAAGTTATATGCTCATCTGAGGGGCCTCCCGAGTGGCGCAGTGGTTAAGGGTGCTGTACTGCAGCGCCAGCTGTGCCACCGGAGACTCTGGGTTCGCACCCAGGCTCTGTCGTGACCGGGAGGTCCGTGGGGCAACGCACAATTGGCCTAGCGTCGCCCGGGTTAGGGAGGGGTTGGCCGGCAGGGATATCCTTGTCTCATCGCGCACCTGTGGCGGGCCGGGCGCAGTGCGCGCTAACCAAGGTTGCCAGGTGCACGGTGTTTCCTCAGACACATTGGTGCGGCTGTCTTCCGGGTTGGATGCACGCTGTGTTAAGAAGCAGTGCAGCTTGGTTGGGTTGTGTATCGGAGGACGCATGACTTTCAACCTACTTTCAACCTACTCCTGAGCCCGAGTAGCTATTAAACAATTGGATACCACGAAATTGGGGAGAAAACGGGGTAAAATTTAAAATAAAAAAATGATATGCTCATCCTAATAACAGTCAGCAAAATGGACTCAAGGATGTTGACTTCAATGTTATCTTGACCAAGTTAATTGCTGATGATGCTATCTGCGGTTACGTCATCTGTTCTGACTCTAGTCTGTACTGACTTTTTTTGTATCTGTCTGTGTATCTTGTTATTCTTTATTTGTTTGTCTCTCCGCTGGGACTGAGCCAGTTCTCTGGTAATCTCTGGACTGGTGCCCCACGCCTCCACCCCCGCCCCTCCACTTGGCTGTCTGCACATCTGGGCCTGGTGCCAGCGTCTCAGAGTTAGGCTCAGTGCCACGGGCCAGCAGGCCAGCACAGGGCCTCTATCGTCTGCTGGCCACCCCTGGACCTGGGCCTGGGCCCATCCAGCCTGCTGCTTCCACCTGCATGACGCTGGAGTCTGGCATTCAGTAGTATGTCCTCTACTGCAGGGTCACTTCATCCTCTAACTTATGATACAACTCCTTTGTGTTGATTTCTCTAAGGATTTTAAGCCTATCTTGGGAGGGCGTGCTGGAAAAACTGACTGTGCAAAATTAGAATTGTTTTTGAATAAAACCTTTATATAACTGCAAACATTCCATGGCGATGTGTTCCTGCCAGCGTGATGATTGAATGTTCTCCACCACAGTTCTAACCCCTGTGATTAAAGAGCCATTGCAGCATGGCTGTAGAGATACATATCAAATATAAGACACACAGAGTCAGAAAAGGACTTGGTGGAGGTGGACTCAAAAGTCCAGTAAAAGCATGCTTTTATCGTATTTGTAGTTATTTCTGAAAGTAATTCTTTAATCGGGATAAATAGCTATAGTAGCTGTGGTCTAATTAGATATTGGCCTGCTTTGGATAGGCTTTTCTTTGATCCAGATCCTATGCGAGTGCTTAAACCTGTGTTTATACTGCGGGTGCAGCAGGGCTATCGAGGTCCTAAACTTTCAGAACTAGATTTGTGGGGGCCCGCTGCGTGCCCTTTGACTAACAGGTGATGTCATATACCTTAAGTGATGAACTGCTTCCTGAAACCAAAGCATTTCATTCAACCCTATGGACACATTGGGTGTTATGTAAATACATAAATTGTATCGTTTCCCCGGCCTTGCAAAGAAAATACCTGTGAAATATATGTTGTGGTCAGAAAGTAGGCCAGCCACATAGGACAGGCTCTGTTTTCACACACTATCGCACAACGCGCCTGTCACACGAGGTCCATTGATTCAATTAACTAGAGGCAAAAAGCATCCATTTCACTCACGCCTGTCACATTAGAAAAACAGTAAGGTTGAAACGTGGTTAAAAAACTACCAGTGGATGGGCCTAGTATCTGTTCCACTTATAGTATGACTCTGAACTAAAACCACATTTTCTCTATAGTCAATGCTGAAATAAAGGAGGCCCTCCACTCCAATAGTCTGGGTCCCACAGGCTGAACAGAGGAGCTATTGTTAGAGGCATGAGGCAGACTGACTGGGGTAGGAATATAACAGACAGGTGACAGACACTCACCATGTGCTGGGCTGTTTTAAGCTCAGACCCCCAAGTGAATCAGTTCTAGACAGATGCGTTTCAGTGGTTCATTCATTACCCCAGCCAGACAATAAAACATCCGATCCAGGTCCGTGTCTGCTAGACCCATCAGCCTGCTCCCTCTGTGGTTCTTCCCTGCCTGCCAAGGATGTCCAGATTCCAAATAGGACAATATGTGCTGTTATATAACAGCTATTTTCTTATCACAGATAATGCTGTATAAGCAAACCAAGACATCATGTCCTCTTATTTAAATACCAGAGGAATGTGCAGGAGGTCAGGATGGATTGCATTTGGATGCTGATTTGTAAAACAGTCTGGTTCTCTGTTTTCACATATGTTTTGAGGTTGCTTTGGCATAAAAATATTGGAATGGTTTTCACAGTTGATGATGCTGCGGTAATCCTTCATTTGGATGTATTTTTGTCATTCAAAACCATCCTTATGTTCAAATTCATTCCTTTTATCATCCTCAATGGAAATACCACATGTGCTGTTGTTTAGTGGGGTGATTTGATTGTACACACCGCGTTGGGGGAACATTAAAGTAGAGGTATAGGTATCGTTCCTGTCTCAGCTGATGCGTGTCTATTTACTTATCCAACCATTTCTATGAATGACAAAGGCCTCTAAAGTTACAGACTAATTTTAGAGCTCAACCCGTGCATGAGCTTCCTCTGAATGAGAGTTGAGGGAGAGAGTTATTTTTACAGTTCCTCTGGGATGGAGACAGACAGGGCTGAGGATAGCAGTATTATTTATTGTCTTTGTGTTACTACCGGTGTGGTCTCATGGGTTCTTTATAGAATCCTCCATCACATCACTCCTCCAATTCATTTACATCTGGTTATAACAGCCTTCGAAGACTGGACAGATCCTGTGGACACATTGGGTGTTATGAAAAGGCATACATTCAGTGTATCCCTGGGATAAAGCCAGGGTGCATCCCAAATGGCACCCTATTCCCTATAGTGCACTACTTTTGACCATAGCCCGATTGACCAGAACCCCACACGAGCCCCACAACAATTAATTTACATCTGTTTATAACTCCCTCTGAAGACTGCCCAGCTCCCCGGGGATAGAGCCAAATGGCACCTTGGCACCTTATTCCCTTTATAGTGCACGTCTTTTGACCATGAGCCCTATGGGCCTGGGTAAAAAGTAGTACGCTTTATAGGGAATAGTGCACCATTTGGGACACTAACAGAGGCTGACAGTTTATGTCCTCATCAGAGCTATAGGAACTGTATTAGATCATCTGTATCATCTGATCCCCTTACCTGGGATATCCTGCCTGGATGACCTGTCTGGATATCCTGCCTGGATGACCTGTCTGGATATCCTGCCTGGATGACCTGTCTGGATATCCTGCCTGGATGACCTGTCTGGATATCCTGTCTGGATGACCTGTCTGGATATCCTGTCTGGATGACCTGTCTGGATATCCTGCCTGGATGACCTGTCTGGATATCATGCCTGGATGACCTGTCTGGATATCCTGTCTGGATGACCTGTCTGGATATCCTGTCTAGATGACCTGTCTGGATATCCTGTCTGGATATCCTGTCTTGATGACCTGTCTGGATATCCTGTCTGGATGACCTGTCTGGATATCCTGTCTGGATGACCTGTCTGGATATCCTGTCTGGATGACCTGTCTGGATATCCTGTCTAGATGACCTGTCTGGATATCCTGTCTGGATGACCTGTCTGGATATCCTGTCTGGATGACCTGTCTGGATATCCTGTCTAGATGACCTGTCTGGATATCCTGTCTGGATGACCTGTCTGGATATCCTGTCTGGATGGCCAGTCAGGAAATCGTGTTTGGATATTCCTCTGATACAGTATGTTCCAGATATCCCACTGTAATCTAGTCTGCCTGACAACCAATCTTTTTAATAGCCGCTCTCCTCTTTAATGGCAATGTTCTGTGCCCGTCTCACCAACGTACTACAGCTGCTGGCAGACAAACGTAACAGAAAACATGACATTCTTTCCCCCAAAATACATATTACAGATGTATAAAGGATGTGTTAATCTGAACATTTTGCACAGATTACACTCATTTTAAGGTGAACTAAGCAGTGAGTTTGTATGACCAAAATTATTTACTATAATTTATCTATGACCCAGTTATATAATGAGACTTCAGTTATGTGATACACCTCGTTAACATCTGAGAGCATTTCATGCTATTTCAGGCCGTTCGAAAAAGGAACAGTATTTCTCATTCGCATTCCCATCTTTCAAATGGAGCGGAGGAATGTAATAGATATAATTATTCAGGGAGTGGTTATAGCCCTACTCCAGGGTTCAGACATCATTTACAGCTCAGAATAAATGTAGATTAAATGTCAAATTAATTTGGGTATGGAAATGAAGATAGATGGGGATTAGTTTTGTATGAAATACAGAAACCAGATTCATTCAGTTTTCTGGGTAATTTAGTCTGCTAAATGGAGATAATGGCATTAGGAACTACTGTTTGCCGCCTTAGGGGTTTTAAGAAATTATCTACAAATCTATACCCATGCCAGAAGAAATGTTCTAAAATAGATCATTATACACAGACGTATGAAAGTCTGTATTCATTTATTTACATGTTTTATTAACAAGGCTTTCATTGCTATGTTATGACTAACAAAAAGAATATTGCTTGAGAAAGAATGAAACAGGAATGTATTTGATGTAACATCCAGAAGTTTCAGACTAAATGTTTTGGTCTGTAGTTTGGATCCTGATCATAGTTCAGAGGAATTTGAGCAAAGTAAATAAAAAAGAGTAGAGTTTCCAAAATACCACTGTCTGTGGCAGTGCTATAATAATCTACCATTCAGCAGATGGCGATAGGGCTTTGGTTATTCTTATCATTGTTGTGCCCTTCTTTTAATTCTGTTGATGGAAACCAGTCTGGCAGTCATAAAATATCTTAAAACAGGCCTCGATCTTGAACTTTGGCACATTCTACATCTAACCAGAACGTTGATTGTAATGTAATAAGCACTTTACTACAGAGGATTTATGTCTAACGTAGCACAAAGCCTGTCCCTTCACAGTCGGCCCCGACAGCTGTTAGAAATCATATCTGATGAAAAATTGGAGTGAAACAGTAGTGGATTATTGCCTTAAGTTTGCATGTACAGCCATTTTACAAGATCTAGGTTTACCACATATTATGAAGCAAAAGGTGCTCCAAAAGAACAGGGGAAAATATTTGAAAACACTTGGACTATTAAGCCACCTCCATTTGGAAAATATAATTGTAAATATCATAAGTAAACTGTGGAGAGCAAATTCTTTTTTTTTTTTTGGGGGGGGTGGATTCAGCTAAATGCACTTATAACGTGTTTGCTTAAAGTCTACTGATTACTGTTTTCTGTATCTACGTGTTATTTGGTATTTGGGGTGATGTTTATTTTTTTACATTCCAAAAATCGAGCTGTTACTCAAACCATTGTGCTTTTCTTTTCCACTACACCTCGCTCTCTTTTTCCAACAGTATTTTGAACCGCACCTGATACCAATAAAATTAAGTGTGTTCCTCTCCACGCTACATCAAAAGGAAGAGCTGGACATTTCACATCCACAGTTCAACCAAGTGAATTGGGAGTAGTCCACACTGGTATGTGGGTCTGGCAACAATTATAACAATAAAAACAACCCACATAAACCTCTCAGGCCTTTTCTTATATGGCACTGATTAACTGCATAATGAAAAATAAAGTTTGGCCTTGTAACTTCAGTGATATGCAGTTAAGTTCCGAGAGCATGGTTGATTTATTTATGCCCCTGAAAAGGGGGGCTTTTCTCATTGAAATTCATTGGCATGTTGGAAATCACCAATACCAGTAAATGAAAGCGTAATGTGAACAACTGGGGAAGTTCCATTGGTTCAAAAACCTCAAGGTGCTTGGGTTTTACTCTAAGAGCCAAAGGAATTACTTTAATGAGAAAAGACCACAGCACACAACACAGAAATGTACTTTTGTGGCTTCCGCTCTGGACAGGTCTTTAAGTAAGTTAGTATATACCAATAGCAAGATCGTAAGCCTTAACACTCTTTTTTTAAGTGCAGGGTTGACTACCTCAAGTTATGGAGATTATACTGTATGGGGTGTTTTTTCCATTGGCTTTCACTGACTACTGTTAGTTTCAGAAACTATATTTTCTTAGGTAATATTCATTATTGCAATAATGGCACTTTGGTACTATCACAGGTGTGACAGATGACCAATCCCAGTCACTTTCTGTGGATGGCATGGGCCACATTCAGTTTCCAAACGTTTTCGAACATTGCATACAGACATGGCATGAATAGAGCCGACGTGATTCCTTATTCTACATGTCAGAGGGGCCTTCGTGTCCCAACACATTACCGTAAAACTGGGATAACCCTGCCATATTATGTTAGATTATTAGCATACTGCCTATGAAGTTGATTACCTTAATATACTGAACAAAAATATAAATCCCGCAGGTGGTGAAGCCTGATGTGGATGTCCTGGGCTGGCGTGGTTACATGTGGTCTGCAGTTGTGAGGCCGATTGGACGTACTGCCAAATTCTCTAAAACAACGTTGGAGGTGGCATATGGTAAAGAAATTAACATTTAATTCTCTGGCAACAGCTCTGGTGGACATTCTTGCAGTGGCATTGTGTTGTGTGACAAAAATGCACATTTTAGAGTAGCCTTTTATTGTCCCCAGCACAAGGTGCACTTGTGTAATGAACCTGCTGTTTAATCAGCTTCTTATTATGCAGAATTGATTATCTAGGCAAAGGAGAAATGCTGACTAACAGGGATGTAAACAAATGTGTGAACAAAATTTGAGATTAAAACATTTTGGTGAGTATGGAACATTTCTATGATCTTTTATATCAGCTCATGAAATATGGGACCAACACTTTACATGTGTGTTTATATTTTTGTTCAGTATACATTCATTATACAGTAAGACTACAGATTTTTTTATATCCCAAACATTTTTAAAAACCACATACAGGCTATCAAAACTGCAAACACACGAATACTACTGTACCAACATGAATAATTGGATTACTAAACTGGCAAATATTTATATTGTAATGACCAATAATTACATGAATTTGCCTAAACCAGAAGTTACAGTAGTCTGAATGTGGTTGTTCAAGGGTCAGCAGTTTTTTCTCCTTATGTTTGATATTAATGAAAGCTGTGTCTTGCTGAGGTTTACTAAGCTGTCCTTATTAACCAAGGCTAAGTGACCACATTGAAGGTTTTCATTAACACCCTCCTGGTACCACCTCCAAGACAGTCTGTTTCAGTCTCTCTTCAGAGTCTAGGGCACTGTTCAGCTCTATGAGACCATCATGTCTCCCATGTCTCGCTCACCAGCCTGGTCCCATTGACTAGACCTAACATAGTAAACGTAAAATACTTAAATTAGTATGATATGTTACGTTTGGTATGGTTACATAAGACAGAAGGTTAGTAGGGTGGTTGGTCGGGGTGGCTAGGTGGGCATAATAACGTGAACGTCTAGCAACCCAAAGGTTTATGTGTGTTCGAATATCATCACAGACAATTTTAGTTGATTTGCAACTACTTATTACTTTTTCAGCTACTTTGCAAATACTTAGCATGTTAGCTAACCCTAACCTTAACACTTGACCATAACTCCTAGCCATAACCTTAACCATAATCTTAACCCTTACCTTAACCCATAACCCTAACCCCTAGCATAGCTAACGTTAGCCACCTAGCTAAAGTTTGCATTAGCCACCTAGCTAACGTTAGCCACAACAATATTGGAATTTGTAACATATCATACTTTTTGCTAATTCGTAACATATTTTAAGATTTGCACATTGTAACATATTGTATGAATTGCAATTCATAACATATCATACGAATTGTAGTATAGTAACATATCATACGAAATGGATGGTGGACATCCACAAATTAATCCATACCATACGAAATGTAACATATCATACTAATTGGAGTGTCCCGGATTAACATTTACTATGTTACGTCTACCCCAGTCCAGGTTGTGCTCACACCGAAACCTCCTGACTCAGCTCCCTTAAACTGGTTCCTGGATTAGTGGTCTGTGAATCACAGAAGTCCAGATGGGTTGGTGTAACTGAAGCAGGTAGATCAAAACTGGTTTGCCCTACATTTAGGTCTTGAGGCACTGCTGAAAAGCTGGATGGAGGATTGTTTTTCCATCTGCTCCTGATAATCTTACATTGGAGATTTTTGCTCTTGGGTAAAATAAGCAGAGCTGGTTTACTTTGTCTTACCTGACGCATGATGTAATTGTGTTGTCGTGATGGCAGCTGTGATTAATTGCAGAAGGCTGGGGAGTCTCAGACGTGAGGTTCCCTGGATCCCTGCCAGGACACTGTATACTGTAGGGCCCTGAATAGAGGCCTAAACCCGCATGGGGCTCAGCCCATGGTCTAAATTCATCCCTCTTGTGTTATAAGGACATCCTATCTGAATATTTACGTACATTATTTTATTAACCGGACTTACCCTAATCCAAAACATTTCCACAGAAATCCAACCCTGACCTATCAAAGGCCTATGTAAGGATTAAAGTCCTCCAGCAAATATACACTTTTGTAACAACTAAATACTGTATAGCTCAATCTGCCTGTGTTTATTGGACACACTTACTGAAGTACAGTCCTTTAATACTGCAAGCAGCTGATTGGCAGGGCATGTCCGGGGGCTCTCAAGTGGTGCAGCCGTCTAAGGAACTGCATCTCAGTGCTAGAGACGTCACTACAGACAACCTGGTTCGAATCCAGGCTGTATCACAACTAGCTGTGATTGGGAGTCCCATAGGGCAGTGCACAATTGGCCCAGTGTCATCTGGGTTTGGCTGGTGTAGGCTGTCATTGTACAGTAAATAAGAACTTGTTCTTAACTGACTTGCCTAGTTAAGTAAAAAAAAGTTTTTAAAAATTGGACCACAGACAGTTTGAGATAAACAGGAGGTCAAGTAGCTAGTGCATGATATACACTGTAACACTTTCTATTAGAAGCATGAACTATGACCATGAATTCTTATCTAATCCATTGTCTGTATCCACAAGCCAACATGTCTTCCTCTCGAGGTTAAAAACATGATGGAACTTCAGAGAGAGCATGTTACAGCCTGATAAGAGTATCAATAACGTCCTTGTATTGACTCAACAATTACACTCCCATGACCACTGCACATTTCACATTCCCGCTCTCACGAACACAACACAAAGCATATTGCTGCCATTGAGAGTTGTTATAACTGAACTGACAGACTTCCATTCAGTTATAATAACTTTTATAGGGAGGCATAGAAAATAAGTTATTGCCCTCACTTCATTAAATATGTATTAAAAGTGAATATGTCTCATCTCTGCTAAGGGTATACATTCCAACGAGAATACTTATCCAAAGCACAGTACATCCTAAGTATAAGGGTGAAAGTTCTTAGTCATTGTTGGCCCTACTAAACTCATAAAACATTATGCAGACTGGCTCCCTGAGTAAGTGTTTATGAGAAAGTCTCCAGGCGGTTGGAACTTGACAAACAATTTGAAGCAGCACTATTAATATGTCTGTTAGGTCACACTGAGACCAGCTCCCGTAGGTGGAACTCGAGGTCCAGTCTCCAGACAGAATCCCCTCTCTGTGGCAGAGGTGCAATTGTTCCCTGCTAACCCACAGCCAGGGCATGAGGTCATCCCTCCAATGCCAGGAACTGTGGGGCTGTGACATCACAGTTAGACACCCTGAGGCAGGCCTGTCAGGCAGAGGGTGCACACTGTGTTCTACTCCAGGTTTAATGGTGTGTAGTAGTGTTTTGGAGAGAGGATGTGGATGGAGGGAATATGGGCTGGTTGGTGAGACACTGAAACGTCATGAACCAACAGACAAACTGGCTACATCACAATTTACAGGCTATTCCCTTTCTTTCTGAATAATGTTGTCTAGATGAGAAAGCTGTTGATTATTAGATTTTTTTTCTACTACAGTTAACAATATAGTACATCTCACAAAGTACTATTAGGAAAGGAAAAGGGTCAAATGTGTGTAAATTCTATGAAAATATAATTATACAAAACATTACATCAAACATCTAATGAATAATAAATCACACTGCTGTTTAAATAACAGCAAATATATGAGATGAGAAAAAAAAACATAAGTCAAGGTCCTAAATGTCCTGAATGTCCTTTGGTCCAGCCTGAGACTTGATGGCTGATACAGGAAGGGAAATCCACATACTATTTACTAGATGAATGCAAAGCTTTGCTTTTAAAAGTCTAATGAAAGAAAAACACTCTCACTTTATTTTAAGTTTGAGGAGAAAGTGAGGTAAAATATGACAGGATGGCAACCTATCACGCAAACCTGTATGAAAAACGGAAAACTGTAAAGCATGAGTCTAAGTCAAACAAAACCTATTTGACTAACACCAATCTTCATATTCAAAGAGTTTAGCAGGAAGCCAATTAGTGAAGGTAACCACTTGAAAAGGTATGGTGAGAAACTGTCATTCCTATTGAACCTGCTCAATGCTGCTTGTCACTGTTAGGACATGAAAGGTGTCTAGTTGCTGTTTGATTTCATGACCTTCTCTCATTTTTAGATTGGGGGAGAATTTGCTGAATAAATTAAAGGAAATTAAGGTTCTGTCCTTAGCCACCCTTGTTTATGCAGCCCCACCCCAGACTGAAATTTACACCCGGTCAGACATGAAAGTTAGGGTCTTGTGTTTACCGCTCGCTGCCTGACACTAGCCTGGGAGGATTTGTGGGATTGTGCTCTGGGTGCTAATCCAGCAGCTGAGATTTATGGGTATGAGTACAATCAGGCAGAGCAAAGCCCAGCAAAACTGAATGCTGTTTGATTCCTGGGACCAGGGGAGTCGGACAGGGGCCAATTTGTACCAGTTGTTAGTGGGTCAGTTTGCCGCAGGGCCAGGCAATCGTCTGGCAAGCATCTCCCTTGTTGTCACAGGAGGTTAAGTCACTGAAGGGTCCTAATGAAACCAGGGCATTGTCTTCCATAACACAATTTGCAGAATATAAACAGCAGCAGCACAATCTCAGTTACTTAACATGAGACAGGGTCAACTGTGTGTGTCAAGGGCTCTGTCATTCTGGGTCAAAATGGTGAGTTTTAGCAATGCTTTTACACATAGAAGTCTCTGCTGTGCAGTATACTTGTGATGAACACAATGTCCTCTTCAGTGGTCTTGGTGATGACTGGAGTGATTCCACTCATTTCTTTATGTTACAAAAGACCGCTGGTTTCCACTCAAACTTCCTTTTAAGGGAATGTAAGGGAAGCTTGCTGGAAATGGCAGAATGCAATTTAATAACCAGTGCGCAATAGATTTTAAAAAGTACTTGAGGTTTGGTTTCCCTGCCTCACAATGTCTCTAGCAGTTCTCCAACTGGTGGGACAAGGCCAGACTCTTGGCTGATTTCAGCCAGACCAACATCAGAAAGAGCCTGGTTGTATAAACCTGACACAAAACACAACATCTAGGGAAAACCAACACTTTTTCTGTTGATCTGCATACCTACTTAGTCTGTACCTTGGGTTATTGGAAATCTATTCATACAAGTACATGTATTGATTATTCTCATGTATCTTTTCAAACTGTAGTTACTGTATGTTTTGGCATAATTTTTAAAATTGGTTGCTCAATGAAAGGCAGCTATTGACTCAATCTTTCCATATTGTACGTTCAGTTAACTGTGCACCAGTTGTGAATGCTTCAGATGGAAACAGCTGGAGTAGTGTTGTGTTCATTCTACATATTAGGTAAAGAAATGGTTTCATCTGATTGGGTCAGTATGTCTTGCAAGAAAGAGACATGAGTCATTACTGTAATATTCCTCACTGAGGATAGAGACTCACTGCACCACCAGACCAGATAGGACCCACAGACAGGACACTGGTTACTGTATTATCTGGTTAACTCTTTGTTTGCTATTGTTTACCTCAAATTCATAATTCTTCTGCGTTGGTTGTATGTTGTTCACCTCTTGTTCATTTGTTCAGAATCATTCCTTTTAGATATGGTTATGATGTCAAAGGTTTCCCAATTAACATCATGCAGGTTGCCCTATTTAGTATTTTCTATATATGAAGAATGAATCTGGGAGTTAGTCTGTCAGTTATTCCTCTGACATGGTCTAGTGAAGGTCGTTAGACCAAAAGCTTGGCACACACCTCAAATTGAATACTGTCCCGTGTTTATCGAATCATTCTGCGATGACAAATTCACGGTATTGTTATTGTCTGGAGCCTAGTCCTTCTCTCTAACCCTATCCCAGGAGGGGGTGTAACCGGCCGGCAATTCTGTTTGTTTTTGTTGATTTGATTAAAGACCACTACTGAGCTGTGTTGTCTCCCACCTCAGCTCGGTTGCCATGGTGAGTGTAATGAGGGCATTCCTGGACTGCTTGTCTTGGCACTGGGTCGCTGGCCAACTGCAATCCCATGAATGAGTGCTTTTCAGGGCCCTCAGTCGTTAGCCTGTACCCACCGGCCACAGGTATCTACGTGTTTTCTGAACAGTTCCAGGAATGCGAGTGGTGGTGATAAAAATCTAATTCAACTTATAAAGGCTTATTATATAACAGCAGCTGTTGATGGAGATGTAGAAATGGAATCCTCAGTTGGCTGGCTTCAGATTCTTCCTCCTACTGCAGGTGGTATTTATTCCCACCACAGGTATTTCACCAGCTTGCCTACCAAGGCTATTCAGCTGTTTATGTTATCACATTGCATTGTAGACTAAATAATGCACTGTGGTGGGATCATAATCAACTGTAACACTAAGTACTATAATGTATTTGAAAAATATTATGGCAGATTACAGACAGGTCTCTTGTTGTTTTGGCTCTTAACTAAGCCAAGCACTGCTAATGTTCTTATTTACATGTGGTCGTGAGGTAGCGGCTGACTAGCTGTTAAGCTTATTTTTGGGGCAAACATTCTTTCCCCTCCACACTTGTAAGTCCCAAAACCTCATTGCATAAAAGTAATCATGTTTCAAGTGGGTCTCTCTGTACCACACCCTGGCCTTTGACGACCTTAGTTCCGTTATGAAGTCTGCTATGTAAAGACGAGCAGAGAGGAGATGGTGACAGATTAATGGACAAAGACCCCCTAATGACCGGCGTCCTGGTCAGGAGACAACAAACAGCAACCAGCATAAAGGGGATCTTCTGTGGAATGTTCCAAAAACTCCTCTGTAAGACAAGAAACATACAGCAGGGGGGCAGTGTGTGGGATGTCTAGGCTTATATTTGGAACTCTGCAATTTGCACATGAAACTGTTCAAATCATTATCTCTTTGGATTCCAAAAAGTACAGAGGGTTCAATAAATCTTGGACTTCCAGGCCCCCATATGGGATTCCGTTCAGGAAGAATGGTGGGTTTCACAGACATGGGTCAGAGAGAGAGGGAGAGAGATGCAGCAGACCTGGGCTCCTCATTCACTGTCATTACCATGGTAGCCCCCTTGGAAGGCAGTACATCTCTGTGGATGAAATTATTTTATGCTGTTTGTTGAAAGAAGTTCAGCACCGTGGCGCTTCCCTGGGTTGGCCTTTCTAGTGTAAACAGCCAGTCAGTTTCCACAGCCAAGGCTATTTATAGACAACCTCATCTATCAAACTCATTTCTACTTTCCAGCCCCTCTATATTTCTTACAGCTTTCAGCTGGATCCTTTATCCCCCAATTCTATTTATTTGTTTCATGCTTTCAAGGACAATTTGATTGAGCCATTCCTAGTCTGTGGGTTTGCTCCATGACACGAATTATGTAGTAAGGTCCAACAGTCGGCGAGAGTCTGGGCAATGAATTACCTCAGTCAGCCTTGGTATTTCAAAGAGCCAGAAACTATAGCCTTCATAATGAGCTCATTTTTTTAGATCTCTGCCACATGTCCAGTTTAAACAGTGGTGGAGGGACGGTCAGTTTGAAGTTTCAAAGCAGGGAACATTCCTGGAGTGCGCTGCCAACTGCCAGCGATGGAATTTTAGTTGGAGATGGTGAGGTGGATATGGATATGAAGGGAAATCATATTTGTTCTTATTTGCTTTAGGGTTCAGTCAGTTTAGTGTATAGTTGTTCCCAGACACTTTTGGATGATCAACCTTTCAACTGAAATAGCATGTCAAAACCTTGTTTATTTAATATCTGATTATTTTAATCTTTGATCAGATTTTTCAGAGTGAACAATAATGCTATGTAGGTTGTAAAATGCATAGGCGATGCATACCAGGAAATTATTATTATTATTATTATTATTATTATTATTATTATTATTATTATTATTATCTTACTTCTGAAAAATTAGGTTTAGAAGAATAACATGTACACTTTTTTGCTGAATATGTGGCATAATCATCAGAATCATATTGTGTTCTATACTCAATCATGTTTTTCACTAAGGTTAGCTCACTGTACACTTGAACTTGTAATATTTAACTCATGTTCGTAACTTACTCATTACCCTTAATCAGTATTATAGTGCTGATGATTCAATCATCCCAACAGAGCTCTGTGTACAGAGTAAGCTGGGTGTTGGAATATTAGACATACAGGCTATAGGCTTTTTGCAACCATCTTGTGTTTATGTTGCTGTTGGTAAAGTGCAACATCTTCTAGCTACCTGAGCACCTAGGAAACTCTATGAGCCGAACAAGGTCCTACCTTGCCTAAACGGGGAAACTGTCAAATTCAACATTGCCTTTACTATTCCAAATGTAGAAGTAACTGTAGTGGATAATGAATGAATGAGGACGCAATGAGAGGAAATGCTGAGTTAACCTGTGTGTTCAGAGGACAGAGGCACTGTACAGGGCGTACTGTGACATCACCTCACCTCCTCTCCTATAACATGGCCAAGGGCTCCCCATGGAAAACTTTCCCAGTGAGGAAATTCTGTGGAGCGCCTTTGGGGAATTCCTTCGTCACAGGGTCCATTCTGGCCTCTTGTGAGGTCATCATATTCCTTACTGGGAGATGAGCAGAGAGGACAAAGTTGTCTTGAGGCAAATCCCACGAGGAATGCACTGCAACAATCTCACAGGAATGCTATGCTGCTGTGGCTGAAAATACGCCCTCCGTAAAAACCGAAGGGAATCCATCATGGTGCACTCCGCCCTCCAGACAGAGCTAAGGAGACGTTGTCCAACTGGAGGCTCTCTTTCCATGCCACTACAGTAATACGTGGGTGTCAATTTGCTAATGTGTATATGTCTTTATTGCAGTATTATTCCACACAAACATTTCAGCAGAGGAAATAATTGGAATAATACTAGGGAAAGCACAGTGGGGCTATAGCGTGTGACAGTGATCCACGAGTCCCCCCTTCTCTTGAAGACGTATTATGATTACACTAAGCTTGAACTAGGTTTGGTTTCCCGTCAGCAGAAACAGAAGCTCAGTTGTTATATTTTTTACCCTAAAGTAAGTGAAAGCAGATTAGGAGGTGTGTCTTATAAAACTAATCCAAAGAACATCTGGGTATGGTTACTGTATTGATCACATTTTTGCTTTTGAGTTTGAATAAGAAATTACATTTCTGTACCTCTCTTCTACTGTATTGGGCCTATCTATTTTTTGTCCTAATCATGCATTCACTGGGATATTTAGGCTAATATTTATATTAAAGGCCAAAGGAAATACTTCCAAGATGGTAAGAAGCTTTGACTAGTAGGCTGGCTACACGTCACCACATAAGCCTGGTTTTCTGACAAGTTTATGTTTATAATTTATCAAGATAATTTCTGAATAGTGTGGAGAGCTGGCACGGCTTGTCAAAGACATTCCATTATTAGAAGAAAATAGTGAGTAGTTTTCCACATATCGTTGATAAGAAGGTCCAGTCCTGTTAAGTTGACATTCTTCTTTTGAATTTCTAACATAAATTGCATGGAGGCAATATAATTTGCTTCTATCCAATCCCATTTCAATCTTGCATGTTGTGTCTTTTCTGGAAGGACACACATATTGCTATAATAAACCTTCAGACCATGGAAAGTCTAATTCCATCCTAGATTATGTCTCTGGTTTGGTAAAAACACAATCATCATATACAGGAATTTAGGACATTATTCTGACTCCTTGACTTCTTCCACATTTTGTTACGTTACAGCCTTATGGATCAAATGGATTACATTTTAAAAAACCTCCGCAATCTTCACGCAATACCCCATAATAACTTAAGCTAAAAACAGTTTTTTTTTACATTTTGCAAATTTATTAAATAATTAAAAACATAAATACCTTATTTACGTAAGTATTCAGACCCTTTGCTATGAGACTCGAAATTGAGCTCAGGTGCATTTTGTTTCCATTGATCGTCCTTGAGATGTTTCTACAACTTGATTGAAGTCCACCTGTGGTAAATTCAATTGAGTGGACATGATTTGGAATGGCACGCACCTGTCTATATAAGGTCCCACAGTTGACAGTGCATGTCAGAACAAAAACCAAGCTATGAGGTTGACGACATTGTCCATAGAGCTCCAAGACAGGATTGTTTCGAGGCACAGATCTGGGGAAGGGTACCTAAATATTTCTGCGGCATTGAAGGTCTCCAAGAAGACAGTGGCCTCCATCATTCTTAAATGGAATAAGTTTGGAACTACCAAGACTCTTCCTAGAGCTGGCCGCCTGGCCAAACTGAGCAATCGGGGGTGAAGGGCCTTTGTAAGGGAGCTGAACAAGAACCCAATGGTCAATCTGAGAGATCTCTAGAGTTCCTCTTTGGAGATGGGAGACCCTTCCAGAAGGACAACCATCTCAGCCAGCACTCCACCAATCAGGCCTTTATGGTAGAGTGGCCAGAGAGAAGCACATGATAGCCCGCTTTGAGTTTGCCAAATGGCACCTAAAGACTCTCAGACCACGAGAAAGAAGATTCTCTGGTCTGATGGAGCCGAGATTGAACTCTTTGGCCTGAATGCCAAGCGTCACGTCTGGAGAAAACCTGGCACCATCCCTACGGTGAAGCATGGTGGTGGCAGCATCATGCTGTGGGGGTGTTTTTCAGCGGCAGGGACTGGGAGACTAGTCAGGATTAAGGCAAAGACGGAAGGAGCACACTACAGAGAGATCCATGATAAAAAACCTGCTTCAGAGCGCTCAGGACCAAGACTGGAGTGAAGCTTCACCTTCCAACAAAACGACCCTAAGCACACAGCCAAGACAATGCAGGAGTGGCTTCGGGACAAGTCTCTGAATGTCCTTGAGTGGCCGGCCAAAGCCCGGACTTGAACCTGATCGAACATCTCTAGAGAGACCTGAAAATAGTTGTGCAGCATGGCTCCCCATCCAATCTGACAGAGCTGGAGTGGATCTGCAGAGAAGAATGGGAGAAACTCTTCAAATACAGGTGTGCCAAGCTTGTAGCGTCATACACAAGAATACTTAATGCTGTAATCGCTGACAAAGGTGATTCAACAAAGTACTGAGTAAATGGTCTGAGTACTCATGTAAATTTCAATTTTTTTGGAAACATTTGGAAGAATTTCAAAAAAACTGTTTTTGCTTTGTCATTATTGGGTATTGTGTGGAGATTGATGAGGGGGGGGGATTTTAATCAATTTTAGAATAAGCCTGTTACATAACAAAATGTGGAAAAAGTCAAGGGGTATGAATCCTTTAAGAAGGCACTGTAGATGGAATACCTCAGGGAGAACACTTGCAATTTGAACACGGTTACGTAAATGTCAAACAGAAAAGGCCTGTCCCAAATGACGCCCTATTCCCTATATAGTGCACTACTATTGACCAGGACCAGCAGCGATCTGGTCAAAAGTAGTGCCATTTGGGACACACTTGGCAGTGGACATGGAGATAACTGGAATCACACTGCGCAGACAATTACTCCTTGGCAGAAAGTTTATATCTGTTTGTATTTTTTGCTAATGGGAACAACTTAACCACAACACCCTCCTCCATACAGGTAAGGGGAAGGTTAGTAACATGGTCAGGTCTGCCACATCCCACAGTACATATCTGCTGGCTACTTTATTTACACTAAATGTGGAATCCTTTCCATTACGTCACCAGCTCTTGACCTCTGACCCTAGCTAACTGCTCCCTGTCACTCCAACATTAGCACCCGGTCACTTATTCCAAATTGGACTCGCGGTCAGTGGAATCTCTAAGTCATGATCCCATGGGATATACATACTGTACCTGTCCTCAAGGGGGTACAGACACTAAAGGGGAAAATAGCTGTGCTATTGTCTGCACCCAATGTGGAATGTTGAATTTGGAATACTTGCCATGCTTAAGCTAGAGTTTCAGACCCCTTTTAGCCACCATGGAAAACCAGGGAGCATGACATTAAAGGTTAACAGACCTGAAAGTATTTACCTATGTGCCATTGAGTGAGGAATGTCGTAGGGAAAAGGTGTACACCAGCAGGCGCTGGCTGAGGGCATAGTGAGAGGGGGGCAGAGAGAGAGAGGTGTGGGGGGACAGAGAGAGAGAGCACTAATGGAGAGCTCCAGGACAGCAGCCTAAGACAGGGAATCTGATGCTAATAGACAGCTAAGTTTTACCTCACACAGAGTGGTTTATTGAACACTGCCCAGCGGAGGGGAGTTCAGGTCATCTAGACACCCAATACTGCAATGGAAAGCCACACCACACTGTTATTGGTTCAGGAAATCGAGCACACAGTCAAATACGCAATAAACTGCTACTATTTTGACACGACGGGGTTAAGGAACTGGCAGCCTCTGCTTGGCCACGAATTAATCTGTATTGACAGACAGGGAACATTACCATGTCACACACTGTCCAGAGAGAACTTTTTCAGACAGTACAGCCCCTGAGGAGCTCCTACAGTACTGTGTGCTCAGAGCACGTTGGGGAAAAAAGGGAAAGACAAGCTGCTAGTGAAGATTCCCATATAAGGCCACGCTTCCTCCCAGTCGGTGTGTGCATGTAGTAATAGTATGTCGGCTGGCGCAGCCGCGCATTCCTCCAGCTCCAAGTTCTCTCTGGGAGTTTTTCATTTCCGATTCGGTGGCTGGTGAGGAGCAGGGCTGCCTTTCATAAGACTGAGGTGGAGAGTCTGGGGCTTGTGTGATCCTTTTATCAAAAATATACAAACCCAAGAGTCTAGCCGATTTCCTGCAATCCTCAAGTCTGCGCAGTGTCTAGAGCCTGATGGAGCAAAATAGGATCCCACACCTGGAATGTGAAACACCTTTGCTTTAAAGTCCATGGACTAAACTTTCTTATTGAGGTGAAAGCACATGGCTATAAAAAAGTATATGATTGAAACCAAAGACTTGAACTTCTGAGAAAGAGTCTGTAAACTAGACGGTTTATACAAACCCCCATTTAAGGACTTGGTTGATTAAATCCCAATACCCCTGATTTATTAGACTTGTGGATATTGGATATTGCATAAATCTAATACACTGAGTATACAAAACAAAACATTAAGGACACCTGTTCTTTCCATGACATAGACTGACCAGGTGAATCCAGGTGAAATCTATGATCCCTTATTGATGTCACTTGTTAAATCCACTTCTATCTGTGTAGATGAAAGGGGCGAGACAGGTTAAAGAAGGGTTTTTAAGCCTTGAGACATTTGAGACATGGATTGTGTATGTGTGCCATTCAGAGGGTGAATGGGCAAGACAAAATATTTAAGTACCTTTGAATGGGGTATGATAGTAGGTGCCAGGCGCACCAGTTGGTGTCAAGAACTGCAACGCTGCTGGGTTTTTCACACTCAACAGCTTCCCGTGTGTATCAAGAATGGCCCACCACCCAAAGGACATCCAGACAACTTGACACAACTGTGGGAAGCATTGGAGTCAACATGGGCCAGCATCCCTGTGAAACGCTTTCTAAACCTTGTTTAGTCCATGCCCTGATGAATTGAGGCTGTCCTGAGGGAAAATGGGGTGGGGGGGGGGTAAAACGCAATATTAAGAAGGTGTTAGTAATATTTGGTATACTCAGTGTATATATAAAGGTTAAATAAAAAAAATCATAAATCTGTTGTTTTCTTTCAAACAAAAAACACCCCTGGAAGTGTACAGGGGTTTTATAATGGTACCGTTTTGTAACAGTGACTAAATCCAGCCATGAACTACACTACAGCCCATTGTTTGACAAGAAAATTCACCTGTAAAAATAGGTATTGAAAGTATTTGTAGTCACTAGTGAAGAATCCATGTGTGATGAGCTAGGAGAACAGCAAGGCAGCTATTCCCAATAACAGGGGAGGTTTACAGTCTCTGCGGGATAGAACACAACAGCCGATTACACATAAAAAGGAAAGTTGAGGGATAGTGCCAAGACTGCACTTTTATTTTGATATGTGACAGCACTTTGATTTCAGACAGGAGGAATGCGGAATGGGGGGGGGGTCTAGAGAGGGGGGCAGGAAACTAGGAAAGAATGCCAAGAATGTCCATGTTTGTCCAGGACTCCATTCAGCCATTGGCACGTCACGGCAGCCCTGGGTGTATAAATGCAGGGAGAGCTCCTAGCTTCAGAAACAGAACAACTCCTCCTCCAAGAGAGAGCAACAAGAGCAGCAACAGATATACTACTGAAGCTAAACTCAACTGAGAAAATAACAAGAACAAGACATTTCTTACAAGATCTACTCGATCCGACGACAAACTCCCTAACTACTCGCAAGAGACTAAGGAAGACTTTTGCAGAACCTGAAGACTTATTTTTGTCTAAGATACTCAGAAAAAAACTAAGAAAAGCAAAATGTCTGCTGGAATGAACATGAGACTGATTTCTTTCTTCTGCCTCACTCTCTCCTACCTGGTAAGACCCTTTTACTGAGACTTAAGTTATATGGGAGCTGTATTGCTGTGTCAATGCACCATGTACCAGACAGACCGCAATGAGGTGTCAACATGTCTAGTCCATTACTTAGCAGTTGAAATGGAAATAGATATATTGTTAACACAGTTATATAAGGCTTGATATGCTCTAGCTCTTGGGGTTGATGTACTGTAATGTTAGTAGTTGTGACATTGTGATCTGGGTCTAACAGAGCTCCTATCTCTTTGCCCCTCAGGCTGTGGCTCAGGAGTGCAGTGGGCAGTGTAGTTGCCCCGATGTAGCCCCCCAGTGCCCTCCTGGTGTGAGCCTGGTACCCGATGCCTGCAGCTGCTGCAGGGTGTGTGCCAAACAGATGGGCGAGTTCTGCACAGAGAGGGACGTGTGCGACCCCCACAAAGGACTCTTCTGTGAATTTGGCTCCCCCATCAACCGCCGCATCGGAGTCTGTACAGGTGAGTCCCTCTCAACAGGCTTCTTTGTAGTTATAGTACATTGACTCATAGATGTTTTTTCCCCTCTGCTATTGTTTGTGTGACTGGAGATGTGACATTCTATTCTTATCCTCCGCCTCCCACAGCTAAGGGTGGCGCCACCTGTGTGATCGGAGGGATGGTGTACAGGAGTGGAGAGTCCTTCCAGAGCAGCTGTAAATACCAGTGCACGTGCCTGGACGGTGCCGTGGGCTGTGTGCCCCTGTGCAGCATGGACATCCGCCTGCCCAGCCCTGACTGCCCCATGCCCCACCGCGTCAAAGTGCCCGGGAAGTGCTGCGAGGAGTGGGTGTGCGATGCCCCCCAACACACAAACAGCTTTGTGGGCTCTGTTCTCGCTGGTGAGTCTCAGTCTTAGACACTTGGACATACAGTTACATTGTAGCGATGTAATCTGATCAGCTTTTGAGTGTGGGGATAAAGAGTCTAACGTCACTTCCCCTTCTCTGCCTGCAGCTTACAGAGAGGAGGAGACCTACGGGCCTGACCCCTCCATGATGAGGGAAAACTGCCTGGTCCAGACCACTGAGTGGAGCGCCTGCTCTAAGACCTGCGGCCTGGGCATCTCTACCAGAGTCACCAATGACAACCGCGAGTGCCGCCTGGAGAAACAGTCCCGTCTGTGTATGGTCAGGCCCTGCGAGTCCCACATGGAGCAAAGCATTAGGGTAAAGACATCCTTCAACCACGACCCAAACTAGCCTAACCATTCACTACAATAGAAACACTTCCTCTAATCAAGAATGAAGGAATGGTCACTAATGTTTGTGTTTTAATTTGCTTTGCTCTTACAGAAGGGAAAGAAATGCATCCGCACACCAAGAGTGTCCAAGCCCATGAAGTTTGAGATCTCTGGCTGCACCACCACCAAGTCCTACCGCCCCAAGTTCTGTGGCGTGTGCACCGATGGTCGTTGCTGCACCCCCCACAGAACCACCACCCTGCCCATGGAGTTCAAGTGCCCCGACGGCCAGGTCATGAAGAAGCAGATGATGTTCATCAAGACTTGTGCGTGCCACTACAACTGCCCCGGCGAGAACGACATCTTCGAGTCCATGTACTACAAGAAGATGCTTGGAGACATGGCGTAAATAATGACATCACCAAAGAGCAAAAACAACCAATGACTCTTAACTTGAATCCAACAGATATCCATCTCATCTCGCAGCACAATATTTGTTTTTCTTTTGGTTTGTTATTTCCTCACTTTCTAATTTTGTATTTTGTACAAGGACAGAAACCTATACGCGTATATTCAATGTATATATGTATGAGTATATTGATGTATGTTTAGGGCCACTTTCCCTAAAGACAAGGGGGCTGCTCTGCCGCCCCAAGAAAAATACTGCACTATAGTTCTACTATGTGACAACCTATGTTGTTGTCACAAATTGGCTGATGCCTAAACTCCCTAAACTGTGGTGTGGATCCAACTAACTGGGCCGTTTCCAACCTCGGAGCACTTGCAGTAACAAAGGGTGAAAACTTTTAACCCCAGTTAGAGACACTTAAATCCTTTACCCACCAGAGTGCTACAGCACCAGAGTGCTAGTTGAATGTGTCCTTGTGTATAGTTCACTGTTTGCAGAGCCTAACTGTTGCAGTGTTAATGACAGGTCATGGTTTATCCCATGCTGAAAAACAGCCGTCCTCCCAGACAAGGAGCGTAGTGTGCATGCTTTGAGGGTTTGCCACAGCACTGAGAAAAGAGGTGTTTGACTTTGACTGACTGATTCAGGTTGCAAGGAAGGAATCTGTATTTTGTCAAAAAAGACTGGAGGATTTGTAGCTTCATTCCTTTTTTTAGATATAATTGATTCTGTAAATGTTGTACATATTGTTGTACAGTTGTTGAAGTTAATTTAAAGTTAAAAAGTGTTTGTTTTTTGTTTTTTCTCTTGCTTCAATATGTTTATTGATAGCTTATTTGCTGAGTTTGACTGTTCCTGTGACAGTTTTGATACTATTTTATTGAGAAGTGTGACAAAGAAGTTACATGTTTTCTCTTTTGTTTGGAATAAAATATTATATTTTTTATATAAACATGATGCCTTCCTTCCTTTCTTTGCTCCACTCTTTCAGTGTGTTGTTCCAGCTGAGAATGAAAAGGTAGCCTACCCTACATAACTGCTCCCCTCATCATACCCCAATGTCGTCCCAAACTTTAACATATGACTTCAACCACTAGTATGTTTTTTACACAGCAATTACGTGTTAACACTTTCAGTTCAACAACAGCAGTCAGACCACTGACATTCCACTCATTGGATTGTGTGTGGTCCAGGTCCATGCTTTGCCAGACCACCCAGTCTCTAAGACTAAAGTGTAGTCTGTCTCACTTTTTAGCCACAACACCAGCAGACGTCCGACACGTTTTTCTAGAGTTCTCTATTCTCTGCACGGAGGGAGCGGCAGGCTGCCTGTCCTGCCCGTGTGTTTACACACTAACCAGACAGCAGACTGAGGAAACTGACTCTGGCAGTGTCTGAGGAAAGGAGCAGTCTCAAGCAGACCAATTCTGATCTTTTGCACACTTATTGGAAAAAGAGCTGTTCTGGTTGGTCATAATATTCATAATTTACATCTTCTTAAATTTGCAAAAATCTGATTTACTTTTCAAAAACATTTGGCAGAAAAGCTAATCCATGCTTTTGACACTTCTAGATTAGACTACCGCAATGCTCTACTCTCCTGCTACCCGGATGAAGCACTAAATAAACTTCAGTTAGTGCTAATACTGCTGCTAGAATCTTGACAAGAACCAAAATCATATTACTCCAGTGCTAGCCTCTCTACACTGGCTTCCTGTTAAGGCTAGGGCTGATGTTTTACAACCTACAAAGCATTACATGGACTTGCACCTACCTACAGTATCTCTCTAATTTGGTCCTGCCGTACATACACTTCACAGGAGGTTGGTGGCACCTTAATTGGGGAGGATGGGCTTGTGGTAATAGCTGAAGTGGACTGGTATCCATGTAATTGATGCCATTCACTCTGTTCTAACCATTATTATGAGCCGTCCTCCCCTCAGCAGCCTCCTGTACTACACGTACGCTATGGTGACAAGGCGCAAACCTCCTAATTGTCCCTAGAATTTCTAAGCAAACAGCTGGAGGCAGCGCTTTCTCCTATAGAGCTCCATTTTTACAGAATGGTCTGCCTATCCATGTAAGAGACGCAGACTCGTTCTCGACATTTAAGTCTTTATTGAAGACTTATCACTTTAGTAGGTCCTATGATTGAGTGTAGACTGGCCCATGGGTGCGAAGGTGAACGGCAAGGCACTGGAGTGACGAACTGCCCTTGCTGTCTCTGCTTGGTCGGCTCCCCTCTCCCCACTGGGATTCTTTGCCTTTGACCCTATTGCGGGGGCTGAGTCACTGGCTTGCGGGGGCTGAGTCACTGGCTTACTGGTGCTCTTCCATGCCGTCCCTAGGAGGGGTGCGTCACGTCACTGACATGATCTTATTGTCCAGTTTTGCGCCCCCTCGGGCTCGTGTGGTGGAGATCTTTTTGGGCTATACTAAACCTTGTCTCAGGGTAGTAAGTTGGTGGTCTGTTGATATCCCTCTCGTGGTGTCAGGCTGTGCTTTGGCAAAGTGGGTGGGGTTATATCCTGCCTGGTTGGCCCTATCCAGGGGTATTGTCAGACAGGGCCACGGTGTCCCCTGACCCCCCCTGTATTGGCCTCCAGTGTCTATGCTGCAATATTCTATGTGCCGAAACGCTAGGGTCAGTCTCTCCTATCTGGTGTACTGTGGGAACTTAAGTATGCTCCCTCTAATCTCTCTCTCTCTCTCAGGAGGGCCTGAACCCTAGGACCATGCCTCAGGACTGGACTACCTGGCCTGATGACTCCTGGCTGTCCCCAGTCCCCCAGTCCACCTGGCCATGCTACTGATACAGTTTCTGCTGTTTTGCATGTGGCTATGGCACCCTGACCTGTTCACCGGATGTGCTACCTTGTCCCAGACCTGCTGTTTTCGACCCCCGTCCCTCTCTCTCTATTGCACCTGCTGTCTCAACCTATGAAAAACCAACTGACATTTACTCCTGAGGTGCTGACCTGTTGCACCCTCTACAATCACTGTGATAATTATTTGACCCTGCTGGTCATCTACAGTGTGAACATTTGAAGATCTTGAAGAACGATCAGGTACTCTTATAATCTCCACCCAACACAGCCAGAAGAGGATTGGCCACCCCTCAGAGCCTGGTTCCTCTTTAGGTTTCTTCCTGCCTTTCTAGGGAGTTTTTCTTAGTCACCGTGCTTCTACATCTGCATTGCTTGCTGTTTGTGGTTTTTGGCTGGGTTTCTGTATAAGCACTTTGTGACATCTGCTGATGAAAAAAGGGCTTTATATATCAATTTGATTTGATTGGATTAATTTGTGGAAAAATATCAGAATTGGTCTGCCTGTGTAAACGCAGCCTTACTGGCATCCTTCCCACTGGGAACAAACTGGTTGAATCAATGCTGTTTCAACATAATTTGTCAACATATTGTGATGTGGAATCTATGAGGAAAATACATTGGATTTGCAAAAAGTTGTGAAATTTCAACCACAGAATGATGGTAACCAATTTTCAACACGGACAACCCTTGTATGAATTATGTTAAATTTGTACCTTTGAAACAATGTCAGATCTTCAACGTTATATCCACTATCAGAACAAAAACAATAGGTTGGGCAGCATCTCCTACTTGATTTCCTGATAACTACATAGATTCACTGTTGCTATCAAAAGTCTTTCCAAAGGGCAGGTTTAACAGAGTAGATGAAATGTTACCATACTCTATGTCCTATATGATCAATGGTGTGATGCTATTTCGGCCTATATAGCATTTGCGAAGTCAACTAAAAGTAGACAATACAAATAGGACTAGCTCTTCAAGCTTTGATTGATGTCAAATTTGATCATCTTAGTAATGAATATGTTGGATTCACGTCTCCATTTCAACTAACAATATAAGTTAAAGAATTGGGCTAAATTAAATCAAACTTTATTTAAAGTTTGATTTAGTCCTATTCTTTTACTATGATTTTTGGTTGAGATGGAGACGTGAATCAAACATATAATTTATGAATTTGTAGACAACCTGAAATTAAAGTAGAATTTAGCTCTCGAGTGGCGCAGCATCTCAGTGCTAGAGGCGTCACTACAGACCCTGGTTCAATCCCAGGCTGGATCACAACTGGCTGTGATCGGGAGTCTCATAGGAGTCCCATAGAGCAGCGCACAATTGGCCCAGCGGTGTCCGGGTTAGGCGAGGGTTTGGCCGGGGTAGGCCGTCATTGTAAAATAATTATTTATTCGTAACTGACTTTCCTAGTTAAATAAAAAAATATATATATTTTTAAGTCAGACTATGTCAGTGGCACAAAATATACATGTCCTTCAAATGTTGATATTTGGTTGCTTGTCAACCTAAAACAATTCGATATGACTTTTGGAATACAGTAAATAGCCTAAAGGTAAGGCTATCTTACAAACTAATGTCACTGTTTTTATTAAACCTTAAAATGATTAACTCATCCGTGGCCACATTTTGAGGTTACTGTAACTATAAAAGTCTTATTAAGTAATCCTAGAAAGTGTGCATGTTGAAAATTGCACGCAAAGGTCGCAGGTCTGTGGAGATCTTCAAAATATAAATATCTGTGCAGAATCTCGAACAGTACTGATCACTTGCACACTCTACAATAACTATAATCCAGGTTGCAGTATTTGATGAAGCACAGTGATAACATATTAAACTGTTTTATAAATACAAAATATCTGACCTTCGCTGTGCTTTTAAATGGTTGAAAATGCATTGAGATGACAACTAAAAGAAAAAATCTGACATTGTTTTTCCATTGGAATTTGATTGTGCTTTTAGATGGTTGAAACATAGTGATAAGACATTGGGAATTCAACAAACTTCTGGCTGTCTTTTTGAGTGGGTGAATAAAGGTTGAAAACTCCTTGATCAACCTCTCAAACAAAAATTACCCACATTTCCACGTTGAATTGACGTGGTATACCCAATAGGTTGTGCTTTAACACTCACTATCAGTGTCCCGTCACTGGGGAAACTCACATCACACGGAACTGGTCCTGGGTACACATCTAAGACAACACAGACACCTATGATGGTGATCAGGAAATGGGACTTACCTCATACCAAAAGATAAGCCACAAAAACATTTACAGTAATTGGCTGATTAACACAAATCCGTTTCCTGTCACTGATTAGCAGGGTCTTTGGTTGTTTTCCAGAAGAAATGAAAGAGCCATTGGGTCTAAAACGTGTAAATCCCCCTCAGACTTTCCACAAAGGGCTCTTTTCATCTACTTATTTACTTTTAAAAAAATCTTGACTGAATTTAGCCTTAGTCTGGCTCGTGTTGTTGTTGGGGGGTGACTAAAGTATGAGACATTTATATCAACAATATAGTGTGTTGTGTTTTATCAATGGTATTGAAAAGGCTTTAAATTTGATAACATAGGCCGTAGGCTAGTTAGATTATCAGATATCACACGTGGAAGATAAAAAAATGGATCAGGCCAGATATAATATTCATATCCCTTTAATAGTACCTCATGATTTGAACAAAGTGCTTCACCTGTAGTAAACGTTTTCCCTCCAGAATTCTCTCCCTTGTAGCTCTCTAAACGCTCATGCATTTTACACTTCCTTCATTGCCCCTGGATGCTGGGTTTAGAATGTGCCTGTACTACCCCCCAGTGTCTATTCAAAGACCTAGGATATTCACCTAGACATGCTAAGTTCTTGAGTTTTTGTATCTCAGTTGTGATGATGTCAGAGTAAACAAATCAAATCATATCAAATTGTATTGGTCACATACACATATTTAGCAGATGTTATTGTGGGTGAAGTGAAATGCTTGTGTTCCTAGATCCAACAGTTGTAACAGTTGTAACAGAACATCTCAGGGATCTCTTTGAAGCTAAATGTAAATAAGGTATCAACATTTCACAAGGGAGCTATTTTAAAATCCCATATAGACCCCCTATGAATTATATTTTGCTTGAAGGTAGGCAAATAATGTGGAACCACAGGCTACACTGACCACAAGGGGTCCCCCTCTGCCCAAATGAGGGTCTAGTATTATGAGGAGGAAGGAACTAGTCTAGGGGAATTTTGAGGTGCAGGGAAATAAAGTAATTAATGGAATGTGATACAAAACCTATTTATTTGTTGCTCTCAATATGTATATTTTGCAGGAATTATAGGTTGAAATAAAGCACCGTACATTACCAGTTGTTGTGGTGTTTTACTGAGTGAGCCTACTTATCAGTTATTGTAGTGTTTTACTCAGTAATTCTGCTTACCAGTTGTTGTGATGTTTTACATAGTGAGTCTACTTACCAGTTGTTGTGGTGTTTTACTTAGTAAGTCTACTTACCAGTTGTTGTGATGTTTTACATAGTGAGTCTACTTAGCAGTTGTTGTGATGTTTTACAAAGTGAGTCTACTTACCAGTTGTTGTGGTGTTTTACTTAGTAAGTCTACTTACTAAGGGGAGGCAGGGTAGCCTAGTGGTTAGAGCATTGGACTAGTAACCGAAAGGTTGCAAGTTCAAATCCCTGAGCTGACAAGGTACAAAACTGTCGTTCTCCCCCTGAACAGGCAGCTAACCCACTGTTTCTAGGCCGTCATTGAAAATAAGAATTTGTTCTTAACTGACTTGCCTAGTTAATTAAATTTAAAAAACAGTTGTTATAGTGTTTTACTTACCAGTTGTTGTGGTGTTTTACTTAGTAAGCCTACTTAGATTTGATAGAAATGACATTAGTTCATGCAATAACAAATCAAAAATGTATGGGCCTACACATATAGACATCTGAAATCTGTAGTGCAATACCGGCTATTACCTAGTCTCATTTTACAGCCACTTGTGCCTACATACAGCTATATCCAAACCTAACCTTCTTAGTCCCAAATGAACCACTATATGGCAGTAGCATTTAGGAACCCAAAACATTGGATGGCCTTATTGAATGATTAAATTACATTAGGTTACCAACAGAAGCATAGGGCAGCAGGGGAGCAGGTATCTTAGTGGTTGGAGCATTGGACTGGTAACTCAAAGGTTGCAAGATCAAATCCCCAAGCTGACAAGGTAAAGATTTGTCATTCTACCCCTGAACAAGGCAGTTAGCTCACGGTTCCTAGACTGTCATTGAAAATAAGAATGTGTTTTTAGCTGACTTTCCTACTTAAATAAAAGAAAGAAAAAAGCAGGACAACCTATGGAAAACGCACAAATACAGAAGGTATTTATATTATTGAATAGGTGCATATTTATGCATTTTTCATTAGTTGGCCTGATTCTGTGGGTAACCTGTAATTTAATTAGAGCTGTGCTCTCAAGAGTGACATGCTTTGCATGTAGGCCTTAGAAACGGCAGAAGTTAGAAAGTAAAAAACAACAACATTATTTTAAACACCATCCCACCCATTGCAAGTAAAAAATGTGGTTGATTGATTTCACAATCACTCCACAACTATGCCCTAATGCAGTTGAATGGGAGATGTTTTCGGTTTAGCTTCTGAGGGCCTAGCCAATGGCCGATTTAGCTAGCTAGATTCTTCTCCCCAGACACAACCAAAGAAAAATATTGATTGGATATTTTTTTTTCACTTCAGTGTTAACCCTTCCCTTTCCAACACAAACTGAAGAGATGAAATCAGAATATCATTTTAATTATAGAAAATACTACATTTCTATTTAAAGAAAAAACAATAAATCCTTAGGCCTGATCTGAAGGTGTAGAAGGCTGTTACGGTTCCCCACTGCTACTATTCTAACTCTCAACAATAAATTGAGAGCCCAACTCAGTTGGAAATGGATCCACATGCCTACAAAAGGGACCCATCACTGAATTGTAAACTAAGAAGCTTTAGACCAATTTCATGGGACCAAATAAGATTCTCATCAACGGGGCTGTAGTGGAGCAGGTTGAGAACTTCAAGTTCCTTGGTGTCCACATCACCAACATACGGTCATGGTCAAAACACACCAAGACAGTCATGAAGAGGACACGAAAACGCTTATTCCCCCTCAGGAGACTAAAAAGATTTGGCATGGGTCCTTAGATCCCATGCTTCTTCTATGCTGTTCTGATATCCAGAAGCTATTTTTGGTCATAAGAGACGGTAGCAGCAACATTATGTACAAAATAAGTTTACAAACAATGCAAAAAAGTAAACAAAATAGCACAGTTGGTTAGGAGCCCATAAATTGGCAGCCATCCCCTCCGGTGCCATTATATCAAAATCACTATGCTTCATTTGCTCCCACTGTAAACAACACAGATAAACTATCTTGGGTTAGTTATAAATATCTTTGAAAGTAATCAACTGTGTGGGGATTCCTATGCGTTGTAGCCTCAATGGCGCTGTCCATGCTGTCACAGACACTATAATGGCACAAACATAAAGATGAGTCCTCTATCTATCTCTATGGATCATCTTTGCTCAAGGCTCGAACTGAGTGCGTGTGTGAATGACGTCATGGGTCTTAAAGACACAGCGCACTCTTTTATAAACTACGAGATTGCTTCCTATGCAAATGTTGTTGATCAGTACATTAAAATATGTCCCAAATGTAAGGAAAACATATTGTTTTTCATCTGTAGCCCCATGAAATCAGTCCAAACAAACTCAATAAATATTGAATATGCATTCACCTGTATTGTAAATAGGCCAGACTAAATCTTGATTTAACCAATGTATCAATAGACTACAGATTATCATTCAAATAAATTATTAACATTATGGTATGTAGTAAAAAAAACAGTCAAATTGTTTGTGTGATTGTATAATTGATTAATTTAATGCATTCATTCACCAATTGTTTTAATGTAATGATATTGAGCTCAAAAGATGTCTGGATCAAGTACCATTCCGAGACTTTGGCTAACACACCTTATTTATTGTTTTTTATCTTGATATTATTTTGGTATTGTTTTGGTATCACTTTGGTATTGAGAATCATAATGGTATCGAGTATCGTGATAGTAAAACCTGGTATCGGTATCGAAGTAAAAATTCTGGTGTAGTGATAACACTAGGACCAATTGTAATGTTCACGTGCAACTCAAATACTGTAGCCAGCGATTACTGTGATGTATATGAATGACATTCCATGAGAGCAGCAGTATTATTTTTTAGATGATTTGAATTTATAATGTGTTTACAAGAACATTGATGGATGATAAGATAATATACTTGTAGTATTCTAATCAGGGTAGGCCTGTTGTTAAGTCATATACCTCAAAATCAAGGAGAGTGTTCATTAGTTAAAATTACTGTAAATCTTATTCTTACTGGAAAAATTGCAGACTGTGGCTTTAACGGGGAATACGCGCCAACTGTTCCAAATTTGGTCATGTCACCGCCCGTAAACAACGCTCAACCTCCACCCAGTGTGCGTGAGCTTTTGCAGGGAAGATAATAGTGGAAATAGGGCAGGTTCGGGGACTGGATATAATTGTCTTGTTGGCATGAATTATTCTATGTGCATGATTTCTAAATTATTGCGGTGCTCCACACAACCCTGATCTGCTTCCTAGAACGGTGGATCTACCAACAAGCTCACCGTCGGTTTGTAACCATTGCAACCTGCGCTCGTGCTTAACTTCGGAAACTATGAAGAGTCGATTTCGAGATGCACAAGAATGTTACAATTCAGTGGTAACTGTTCCTTGCCATAGGATCATTAGCTGTATATGAGTAGCATATGTGTCGTGACTTAACAGTAACACTGATTTTCAATGGTTGTATTGCCCACTATCTTGGTTTATTACTACATATTGCACAATTTCATGCGAAACCAGACATGAATATACAGGAGGTGGATCCATATCACCAGACTGTTTACCTGTGTTGAAATATCTTGCATGCCTTGTGCATAGAATGTATGTGAGGAAACGTGCGTAATGTTAACTTTGGATGTATGGAGATGTCGAGAAACTGAGGATCCATAAGAACACATAAGAGTGATTGTCAACCACAACAGACATTGAAAAAATGAGTCAAGATGAAGGGATATCATTGTCGGTTCCCTCCTTTGGTCCTGGCTCGGGCCCTGGGGGTGCCTGCGGGGACTCTGCTGGCCCCCGGGAAGACAGCGTGAGCGGTGCCCCCATTCCCGACCCTGGGACATTCTGGCACAACTCGGTGGTCAGCGGAAGCATCATTCCTAATATTCTGAGCTGCCCGAAGGACAGTGGCGGCTTGTTGTCTACGGTGAAATGTAAAAGCAGGGCTGTCACGGTGGCATATGTCGTCAACAGCGAGCTCACTCAGCCGCACACCGCAGAGAACATGGCCCTGCATTGCCTGAAAGACGCATGCGACTCAGTGGGAAGTAAACTGGAAATCATACACTTTGGAAAGATCGACTTTGGAGAGACGTGTGTGCTTGACCAGTTCTATAATGCAGGTACGAAGTGGTGGTGACATGCAGCATGTATGTGAATGTGTTGCCCTCAAACTATCACAATCAAAACAAATATACCTTTGTCATTGTCTATTCTTCTGAATCAAACTCCAACCATCAAACCCCAGCCTACAACACATACTATATATCACCAAAGTAGTACAGGTTCACTACTGTTCTATACCCATTGCAGTGAGTGGGAATGGGCCCATGCATATTAATCCACATGCCACACCAGTTGTCTAATGGGGCTTCTATTGTGGTTGCCATGAGCACACAGAAAACTGCACATAAGATTGTGTGACTGGTTTTACAAGTCAATGTTTAGAAGTATTAAATTAACTACTTTCTCCAGCCTACTTCTTTTCAGAATGCCTATAGCCTAGCCATTTTGTCAACCTGGAATCCATTGAGCACTAGAGAGTCTCAATGGGGGAATGTCTCATTTGCTCCACAAAGTGGGGAAGGGGGATAATTTTCCCACACACATTTTCCTTTACCATTATGTGCCGCTAGAAGTGAGGCTCCCTCGCATCATGGATCGTTTTGCTTAGTTTGGGTGGAGGTTAAAATTTCCATTACACTCCAGAAGTGAACTGAACCTTTATGACTCAAACTAAAGTACATTTCCCCCTTGCCCATTAGTGGGGGGATTGATAATTACATGTTGCAATATTATTTTTGGATGATATTACATTTATGTTTGACTTCAAGTATTGATTTGTAAAATATATATATATATATACAGTGAGGAGAACAAGTATTTGATACACTGCCGATTTTGCAGAAATCAGAAAATCACATTGTATGATTTTTAAGTAATTAATTAGCATTTTATTGCATGCCATAAGTATTTGATACATCAGAAAAGCAGAACTTAATATTTGGTACAGAAACCTTTGTTTGCAATTACAGAGATCATATGTTTCCTGTAGTTCTTGACCAGGTTTACACACACTGCAGCAGGGATTTTGGCCCACTCCTCCATACAGATCCTTCAGGTTTTGGGGCTGTTGCTGGGCAATACGGACTTTCAGCTCCCTCCAAAGATTTTCTATTGGGTTCAGGTCTGGAGACTGGCTAGGCCACTCCAGGACCTTGAGATGCTTCTTACGGAGCCACTCCTTAGTTGCCCTGGCTGTGTGTTTCGGGTCGTTGTCATGCTGGAAGACCCAGCCACGACCTTCTACTCCTGCTAGAAGACACCTGCATTGCTTGCTGTTTGGGGTTTTAGGCTGGGTTTCTGTACAGCACTTGAGATATCAGCTGATGTACGAAGGGCTATATAAATACATTTGATTTGACCCACCTTCAATGCTCTTACTGAGGGAAGGAGGTTGTTGGCCAAGATCTCGCGATACATGGCCCCATCCATCCTCCCCTCAATACGGTGCAGTCGTCATGTCCCCTTTGCAGAAAAGCATCCCCAAAGAATGATGTTTCCACCTCCATGCTTCATGGTTGGGATGGTGTTCTTGGGGTTGTACTCATCCTTCTTCTTCCTCCAAGCACGGTGAGTGGAGTTTAGACCAAAAAGCTCTATTTTTGTCTCATCAGACCACATGACCTTCTCCCATTCCTCCTCTGGATCATCCAGAAGGTCATTGACAAACTTCTGACGGGCCTGGACATGCGCTGGCTTGAGCAGAGGGAACCTTGCGTGCGCTGCAGTATTTTAATCCATGAAGGCGTAGTGTGTTACTAATGGTTTTCTTTGAGACTGTGGTCCCAGCACTCTTCAGGTCATTGACCAGGTCCTGCCGTGTAGTTCTGGGCTGAGCCCTCACCTTCCTCATGATCATTGATGCCCCACGAGGTGAGATCTTGCATGGAGCCCCAGACCGAGGGTGGTTGACCGTCATCTTGAACTTCTTCCATTTTCTAATAATTGCGCCAACAGTTGTTGCCTTCTCACCAAGCTGCTTGCCTATTGTCCTGTAGCCCATCCCAGCCTTGTGCAGGTCTACCATTTTATCCCTGATGTCCTTACACAGCTCTCTAGTCTTGGCCATTGTGGAGAGGTTGGAGTCTGTTTGATTGAGTGTGTGGACAGGTGTATTTTATACAGGTAACGAGTTCAAACAGGTGCAGTTAATACAGGTAATGAGTGGAGAACAGGAGGGCTTCTTAAAGAAAAACTAACAGGTCTGTGAGAGCCGGGCATTCTTACTGGTTGGTAGGTGATCAAATACTTATGTCAGGCAATAAAATGCAAATGAATTACTTAAAAATCATACAATGGGATTTTCTGGATTTTTGTTTTAGATTCTGTCTCTCACAGTTGAAGTGTACCTATGATAAAATTTACAGACCTCTACATGCTTTGTAAGTAGGAAAACCTGCATATATATATATATATATATATATATGTATGTATGTATGTATGTATGTATGTATGTATGTATATGTATCTATATATGTATATATGTGTATATATGTATATGTGTGTGTATTATATACAGTACCAGTCAAAAGTTTAGACATTCAAGGGTGTTTCTTTATTTTATTATTTTCTACATTGTAGAATAATAGTGAAGACATCAAAACTATAAAATAACACAAATGGAATCACGTAGTAACTAAAAAAAAGTGTTCTACAAATCGAAATATATTTCATATTTGAGATTCTTCAAAGTAGCCACCCTTTGCCTTGATGACAGCTTTACACACTTTTGGAGTGACCAAACTTTTGATTGGTACTGTATATTTTTTGCAGCCGTAGGTAGCGTTCGCTTGCGCTAGTTGTCTATGCCTGCGTCAAAACTCTGGTATTTTTCATCCTATCATTTATTTTCCATCTTTTTAAATAGTGAGCCAACATGTTTTCATCACTTTTATTAACCTGACTGATCAAACAAGCTCTCTTTTGTCTCTCTGCAGCAGACAGCCTAATGAGAAATATGTTTGGAACATCAAATCGTAAATAAAATTGCAGTATTGAATCGCAATGCATATAGAATCGTAATACATATCGTATCGACACCTAAGTATTGTGAGGTCCCTGGCAATTCCCAGCCATATTGCCCATGTCTCTCATTAGTCGGAAAATTAGTGGGAAAACACCATTCTCAAAATTGACCGCAAATGCGATTATGCATGTCATGCTATTATAAAAGGTGCATTTTTATGGTGAAAATTATCTTCCCCAAACTTGAAACTCATGTGTTGTGAATGTATGCCAGTTAGGCTCTACAGCCATTGTAAAGTGGATTAATGGGCTTAATTTCAATACTTTTTTTGGCCATTTAGATACAAACCTTATGAAAACAAATAAGCCTATGGGCTAGGTTACATGAGGTGTGCGACTATGATTTGTAAAAGTTTTTTTTTAAAGTCGACATTAGCTGTTTCTTGCCTTACTGCACGCAAGCTGGGCATCATTCACAAGTAATAATATATAATTCACAAGTGATAGGCTAATATTGCCACTCATCAGACTGTTTTTGATTTAATATTGTCATTACATATACTAAATAATATGTGTGAAATTTGTTTTGATTTAGAAAGGACCAATATCGTGCACCAGCTCGAAACAGGGGCAGGGGGAAAAAAGACATCTATGCAATAGCATCATCAATAGCAAATGGAAGATGCTTTTCCAGTTGTTAATTTTCATGCCAGCCAGGTAGGCTATACTCCTGTTGTAAAGAGAAGCAATGTGCTTAATATTAGGAAAGTTGAGAAATACACTGAACAAAAATATAAACGCAACATGAAGTTTTGGTCCCATGTTTTATGAGCTGAAAAAAAAAATCCCAGACATTTTCCATACTCACAAAAAAGCTTATTTCTCTCAAATGTTGTGCACAAATTTGTTTACATCGGTGTTAGTGAGTATTTCTCCTTTGCCAAAATAATCTATACACCTAACAGGTGTGGCATATCAAGAAGCTGATTAAACAGAATGATCATTCTGATTGGCTGGGCCTGGCTCCCCAGTGGGTGGGCATGGCTGCCAAGTGGGTGGGCCTATGCCCTCCAATGCTCACCCATTGCTGCACCCCTGCCCAGTCATGTGAAATCCATAAATTAGGGCCTATTACATTTATTTCAATTGACCAATTTCCTTATATGAACTGTAACTCAGTAAAATATTTGAAATTGATATAGTAGGCTTAGCCTATAGAAAGCTGATGGGATCCTCCTCTTTTTAATAGAGGCCATCACTCTGTTTTCTCACGCGATTGCATAGCCTATAAAAATGTTGCGCAACATGCGCTCTTGGGCTCTCATGAAGTGTTTGATTAGATTTATGACCACTTTCGCATTGATGTCAGAGTGATTAGTGAGACTATAGAGTGCTGAGTACCAGGCAGTTAGCAAGTTTGGTAGGCTACTTATGACCATCAGCAGTATCAGAGCTTGGACAAACCTAATTACTGTGACTAAACAGTCACGTGGAATTTGACTGCTGTCATGACTTGTGACCCCCGGTGAAGTGGTAATACGGTCGCCGTAACAGCCCTAGTGATGGACCATTCTTGATACACACAGGAAACTGTTGAGTGTGAAAAACCTAGCCGCGTTGCAGTTCTTGACACAAAACAGTGTGCTTGGCACCTACTACCATACCCCTTCAAAGGCACTTAAATATTTTGTCTTACCCATTCACCCTCTGAATGGCACACATACACAATCCATGTCTCAAGGCTTAGAAATCATTTTTTAACCTGTGTCCTCCCCTTCAGCTACACTGATTGAAGTGGATTTAACAAGGGAAATCAATAAGGGATCATAACTTTCACAGTCTGTCATGGAAAGATCAGGTGTTTTGTATACTCCATAATACAATAGGACATTTTCTAGGTGAATAAATTATAAAACACCTGTGTTGTATATACTTAGCTGTCATCACAGCTTACCCGTTGTTGGTTGTCATAACATAACATTATTGGTTGTGTAAACAGAACTCAATATGTTCCCTTTTTTTGGTTTGGCTATTTTCCACAGGGCCTCTGTGGAATTTTCTGTATACTTCTCACGGGAGCTGGGAAGTGGTTCCCAGAAACCCTTTTTGTATCTGTTCAAAATGTCCACAAGCTTTGTTGAAATGACAGAAGCTCCCTAAAGATTGCCAACGTCTTTATCATGTTCCTACAACAGGACATTTTAGGAGTGGAATCACAAAGAAAGAGAGAGAAAAAAAATATTTTGTATACAATGAACTAGATGCCTGACCACTTCACTCCTTTTTTGGAAACGCTGAACTGCCATGAATTCCCACATTTTGAATGACATAAGAAAGGAGCATTCACAGAACATGTAAATAAGTGCATCAGGAATGTGCAAGTGGAAACACATGTTCACAGTATTTCAAATAGCTGTTCTGATCCATGTTTGATATTCACATGTTGTGACCTCGCTGAGTAAACGCAGCAGTGGCTATTGACATAACCCAGACATGAGATGTTCTGGTCGCCCTGGGTCAGTTCAGTCTAATGATCGGAGACCTCTATGTTGATAAATGTGTCTGTTTTTCTTAATATGTTTTGTCATTTTATATATTGTACGGTGCATTCAGAAAGTATTCAGAAAAACATTTTGTTATGTTACAGCCTTATTCTAAAATGTATTAAATCGTTTTACCACCTCATCAATCTAGACACAATAACCCATAATGACAACCTCCTTTGTCATCATGGGTTCTTTGCAACTCTGCCTAGAAGGCCAGCATCCCGGAGTCGCCTCTTCACTGTTGAAGTTGAGACTGGTGTTTTGCGGGTACTATTTAATGAAGCTGCCAGTTGAGGACTTGTGAGGCACCTGTTTCTCAAACTAGACACTAACGTACTTGTCCTCTTGCTCAGTTGTGCACCGGGGCCTCCCATTCCTCTTTCTATTCTGGTTAGAGACAGTTTGCACTGTTCTGTGAAGGGAGTAGTACACAGCGTTTTACGAGATCTTCAGTTTCTTGGCAATTTCTCGCATGGAATAGCCTTCAGAACTTTCTCAGAACAAGAATAGACTGATGAGTTTCAGAAGAAAGATCTCTGTTTCTGTCCACTTTGAGCCTGTAATCGAACCCACAAATGCTGGTGCTCCAGATATTCAACTAGTTTAAAGAAGGTCAGTTTTATTGCTTCTTCAAACAGTTTCAGCTGTGCTAACATAATTTCAAAAGGGTTTTCTAATGATCTATTAGCCTTTTAAAATGATAAACTTGGATTAGCTAACACAACTTGCCATTGGAACACAGGAGTGATGGTTGCTGATTAAAGGGGCCTCTGTACGGCTATGTAGATATTCCATACAAAATCTGCTGTTTCCAGCTACAATACTAATTTACAACACTAATAATGTCTACACTGTATTTCTGATCAATTTTATGTTATTTCAAAGGACAACAAATGTGTTTTTCTTTCAAAAACAAGGACATTTCTAAGTGACGCCAAACATTTGAACGATAGTGTATATCAGTTTAATTTACCACTGGTGAACTCCAATCAAGTTATAGAAACATCTCAAGGATAATCAATGAAACAAGATGCACCTGAGCTTAATTTGATTTATTTTGGTATTGTCCATATGTAGCTCGTTTTTGGTCACAGGTCCAGGAATGGCTGAAGAATTTCAACATTGCCTGGAACTAATGCTGCAGATAGCAATACTGGATGATTTGAAAAGCCATAATCAATCAATCAATAATATAACAATTATTTTAGCAACATTTTTAATTTACAATCTAAAGAAGCTATGAGAATAGAAAGGTTCACTACTTTTGTGAAGCATCACTGCACAGTTGAAAAATATATGGCAAATAGAAATCCAAAATGGATGATGTTGAGAGATAGATGGGAGGGGTTGAATGGAGCTGAAGGGTGGGACTAATAACAAGATAACCAATGTAAAACATACGGGGTCTGTAAAATGTATATAGGTTCAGACATTTTGTGAAATAGAACAGTTACAAATAGAAATCAAACTGGATGGACATCAGAAATAGAGGAAGGACTAAAAACAAACAAAATATAACTATTGTAAAACAGATTGTGTCTGTAAAATGTATATAAGATATGAAGGTAGAAGCCTAAGTGTTTATTGGAAGGGTGGTAGGATCTGCGGGGAATCATAAAGGTACAGTGGGGCAAAAAAGTATTTAGTCAGCCACCAATTGTGCAAGTTCTCCCACTTAAAAAGATGAGAGGCCTGTCATTTTCATCATAGGTAGTACACTTCAACTATGACAGACGAAATGAGGGAAAAAAATCCAGAAAATCACATTGTAGAATTTTTAATGAATTTATTTGCAAATTATGGTGGAAAATAAGTATTTGGTCACCTACAAACAAGCAAGATTTCTGGCTCTCACAGACCTGTAACTTCTTCTTTAAGAGGCTCCTCTGTCCTCCACTCGTTACCTGTATTAATGGCACCTGTTTGAACTTGTTATCAGTATAAAAGACACCTGTCCACAACCTCCAACAGTCACATTCCAAACTCCACTATGGCCAAGATTGGATTGGAAATGATGCCGACAATTACATTGATGGAAGCAACATTCTTTCTGTAATATTAAGCTGATCCACCCATTATTAAAAGAAAAAAAAATTTAAAAAATTTATAGAAACATCTCAAGGATGATCAATGAAACAAGATGCACCTGAGCTTAATTTGATCCATTTTAGTTTAAAGCTGTAACGTAACAAAATGTGGAAAAAAGGAAGGGGTCTGAATACTTTCCCAATGCACTGTACGTGTTTAATGTATTTCTGCAGGGCTCATCTGTAAAATACACCCTGGTCTCAGTATGACTTCCCTGTCAAAATAAAGGTTAAATAAATCAGTCCCATCAATAGATAAAGGTCAAACCACATGTTCAAGCCACATGAGGTGAGCCGGTGGTGTAGGCTTCTGTTTAAAAGGTGTAAAGGTTTTAAAGCTTTTTTACTGTATGTTGGTGTCGAGGACAACACTCTTGCGGTGACTGCCACCTGTAACTGTGCTGGGTAGAGGTATTAGTCATGTTAAAAATGATTCTGAGAACAGTATTACCTTGATATAAGTCATTGTTTATCCCCCAACTAAAGTCGCTCCACTGTGAGCTGATCTGAACCATTGACTGACTGACTAAATGTGTTTCTGTACCTCACAGCAGGGGCCCAGTGTGTGTTCCATTCAGTTTAGTTGGTCTGTTTGCCATTGTAAGAGTCTGTATCTATTACATCCCAAATCCTACCATGTAAATCTCTAGACAAGAAAGTCTGATGTTTCACCCTCACCCGTCCCCTACTAATTTCAGTTCAACCCAAAAGGAAGTACTGAACTGCAGCATCATATTCCTGGAGGGAGGTTTTCATAAAGGAAACAGTACTCTGTTGTTGTGATACAGTACATCTCTTCTGGAGGGAACACCAGTCCCCAAACAACATTCTTTAATCTCATATGATACCAAGTGGCTTTTGTATTCATTTAAATATAATATTAAATGTAAAATCAAGTTGGTGTCATTGAATAAGAGCTCATGCTATTTTGGAGAAGCACTTATAGAGTATTGGATTCAAAGGTTATCAGTCACTCTACATTACCATATAGCCTTACACATCACATTCAGTATTGATTTGACAGCCAGAGGATTCCTGCACAAGATCCTACATGCACTTTGGTCTGACCTGAAGGCTGGCTGGCGGCTGTCGTCCTCTGCTCCCATTGGTTGTCAACTAAGTTGTTTATCCATGCTCATGTGTATGGTGGCGGTCCATGTGGGCTACAGAGCATCAGGTCAGGAGAAATTGTATCACCAGCCGCACTGCTGTCCAGGGAATCCAGTCTTTATTGGAAAAATAGAGTGGTGTAGAGTGTTGGTTGATCAAAGTACTCAGTCAGGTTTGTTTTATCAGCAGTTTGGGTATGTTGGTGTCAGGTGTGCCAGCATAAGTTGGCAGTTTGGCATGGGAAGCAGTTTTTGGCTGTGGACATTGGCAGTGTTTGAGATTGATTCAGATTAATATTAGCATGATTAGGCAGTCAGTAAATAAAATAAAATAACAGTCATAACCTTTGTAATACATACATTTTATTGTATTTTTAAGTAAATATATCCAATATACCAAATAGCAGTAGGATAAATGAATGATTATTATAACCAATTGTTTTTCTACCTTAATCCATCAAACTGTAGCTGTCTCCTTCCTCCAATGTGCGCTCTCTCCTTAAAAATGTGCTCTCTCCTTAAATGCGATCCCTTTGATGCTGTAACACAATCTGTGCGTGTACTACCTTATGCATAGTTCTCTGGCCATATGTTTTGTCCGGTTTGTAAAGATGCAAGAACAATGCTAAAAGCCACCATTTCTATTGAAATGAACTACCAAATCTCATTATTGGTGAGTGTGGACATTTACAAATGAATTTGAATCTGAGACAAAGTGATGAAAACTGAAGTTGAAATCAATGCTAGGCTAGCAAACGTAAAATACACTGAGTGGACAAAACATTAAAAACACCTTCCTAATATTGAGTCCCCCCCTTTTGCCCTCAGAACTGCCTCAATTTATCGTGTCGTAAGCGTTCCAAAGGGATGCTGGCTGATGACTCCAATGCTTCCTACAGATGTGTCAAGTTGGCTCGATGTCCTTTGGGTGATGGACCGTTCTTGATGCACACGGAAAATGTTGAGCGTGAAAAAGCCAGCAGCGTTGCAGTTCTTGACAAAAACATGTGCACCTGGCACCTACTACCATACCCTGTTCAAAGGCACTTAAATATTTTGCTTTGCCCATTCACTTTCAATTCATGTTTCAATGTTCGCAAGGCTTAGAAATCATTCTTTAACCTGTCTCCTCACCATCATCCACACGGATTGAAGTGGATTTAATAAGTGACATCAATAAGGGATCATAGCTTTCACCTGGATTCACCTGGTCAGTCTATCATGGAAAGGTGTTCTTAATGTTAAGTAAACTCAGTGTATGTGTGCAAAAGCTGCACACTACAAGCAGACAGGGATGAGAGGAGAACATTGCACACCTTTAATAGAGCTATTTGAACAGTTATTGCTTTGACCGTGGATATTTGCCCAACAAATAACCGAACCCCCAAATTCCATGACCATCACAGTTATTGCATGACTTCTCAAATGTGTCTTCTTGGTGCTGTTGCCAGGTGATCTGTTCCTGGTGCTGTTGCCAGGTGATCTGTTCCTGGTGCTGTTGCCAGATGATATTTGTGTAATTGAAGGTAAATCGGATTAAGTTCATTCATTTGACAGAAAACAAATCCCTCTTGTTAAAATCAAGTTCTCTTGGTTCATTTTTTTCTTTTACAAGATGCCAATCGGGAAGTGTGAGGCTAGTTGAGGCAACTGGCAACGTAGTAAGCAGCTCCCTGTGTGTCAACCTGGATGGGATCAATTCAAATTCTGTTCTTGCACTTTCCCCCTGGGCCATGGTACTCAATCTCTGAAATATGCTAGTGTGAACAGAAACTAAAGTATCAAAAGCCGAGCATTCTTTCTGCAAGATTACTCACATTTCCTGTCGGGTTGGGGGCTTGTCTCCTTCCTCCATATTGCATTCATTTCTAAAATTAAAGTAGTATTTCTTATTTTTGGGCAGGGTTTCCAAACTGCTGAATAACCATTGTGAAAGTACCCTGCATGCTTTCCTATGTGAGTTTATTTATAGAAGCAGGCACGGCATGCTCAACTTAAACACCAATATAGTGTCTTGTTCCCTGGGTTGTTGTAGCAGAACAATACTGAACTTAATTTGGGCACTTAAACCTATTTAAGTGGTTTGGTTTCTTGGGCAAATAAACCTGATCTGAAAATAACATTACACATCTGAGTGCTTGAATTACTTTCTAGTAGCAGCTAGCAACACTTGTTGCTGTGTGAATTTAATATTAGTCCCATTTACTTTTTCTTGACTGATTGTATGACATCATGGTGCACTGATAGTTCCCTCTTCAAGTCAGCTTCTACTTGACGCCAGGAAACATAATGGCATGTGAATGGAGCACATTAAAGCAGGAAGCACCAGTGACTCGGTCAGTAATCAGGTGAAGCAGATGCCAAGCTACAGGACTGTTTTGCTAGCACAGACTGGAATATGTTCCGGGATTTTTCTGATGGCATTGAGGAGTACACCACATCAGTCACTGGCTTCATCGATAAGTCCATCAATGATGTCGTCCCAACAGTGACTGTATGTACATACCCCAACCAGAAGCCATTGATTACAGGCAACATCCGCACTCAGCTAAAGGGTAGAGCTGCCACTTTCAAGGTGCGGGACTCTAACTGGAAGCTTATAAGAAATCCCTCTATGCCCCCCGACAAACCATCAAACAGGCAATAAGATCAATATTGATCAATACAGGAATAAGATTGAATCGTACTACACCGGCTCCGACGCTCGTCAGATGTGGCAGGGCTTGCAAACTACTACAGACTACAAAGAAAACCACAGCCGCGAGCTGCCCAGTGACACGAGCCCAGCAGACGAGCTAAATTACTTTTATGCTCGCTTCGAGACAAGTAACACTGAAACATGCATGAGAGCATCAGCTGTTCCGGATGACTGTGATAGCTCGAGTAAGTAAGACCTTTAAACAGGTCAACATTCACAAGGCCGCAGGGCCAGATGGATTACCAGGACGTGTACTCCGAGCATGCGCTGACCAACTGGCAAGTGTCTTCACTGACATTTTCAACCTCTCCCTGTCGGAGTCTGTAATACCAAAATTTTTCAAGTAGACCTCCATAGTCCCAGTGCCCAAGAAAGTGAAGGTAGCCTGCCTAAATGACTACTGCTCAGTAGCACTTATGTCGGAAGCCATGAATGCATATCGCCCAAACAGATCCAGAGATGACGCATTCTCAATCGCACTCCACACTGCCCGAAGGATATACTGCTTCTCCGAGACCAGGCCCAAATCCCTGTAATTTGCTTGAAGAAAAGACTGAAATACAGAAATATATTACACCTATGTGAGAATGCTCATTGACTACAGCTCAGCTTTCAACACCATAGTGCCCACAAAGCTCATCACTAAGCTACGGACCCTGGGACTAAACACCTCCCTCTGCAACTGGATACTGGACTTCCTGACGGGCAACCCCCAGTTGGTAAGCGAAGGTAACAACACATCTGCCACGCTGATCCTCAACACTGGGGCCCCTCATGGGTGCGTGCTTAGTCCCCTCCTGTAATCCCTGTTCACCCACAACTGCATGGCCCAGCACAATTCCAACACCATCATTAAGTTTTCTGACGACTCAACAGTGGTAGGCCTGATCACCGATGGGGCTGTAGTGGAGCGGGTCGAGAGTTTCAAGTTCTTTGATGTCCACCTCACCAACAAACTATCATGGTCCAAACACACCAAGACAGTCGTGAAAAGGGCACGACAACACCTTTTCCCCCTCAGGAGACTGAAAAGATTTGCCATTGGTCTCCAGATCCTCAAATTTATACAGCTCCACCATCGAGAGCATCCTGACCAGTTGCATCACCGCCTGTTATGGCAACAGCTCGGCATCCGACCGTAAGGCACCACAAAGGGTACTGCGTACAGCCCAGCATATCACTGGGGCCAAGCGTCCTGCCATCCATGACCTATATACTAGGCAGTGTTAGAGGAAGGCCCAAAAAATGGTCAAAGACTCAAGTCACCCAACTCATAGACTGTTCTCTCTGCTACCGCACGATAGGCTGTACCGGAGCGCCAAGTCTAGGTCTTGCTTAATCAACAATTAATCAAATGGCCACCCGGACAATTTACATTGAGGGGAGTACCATCCTTCTTAGTGAATTTTCATAATTCCAAATAATTGATTAAAACACACTGTTTTGCAATGAAGGTCTACGGTAGCTTCAACAGCACTCTGTAGGGGAGCACCATGATGTAGCCGGAGGACAGCTAGTTTCCGTCCTCATCTGGGTACATTGACTTCAATACAAAACCTAGGTTACTCATGGTCCTCTTCCACTTCCATAGACTTATACAGTAATAATGACAACTTCCAGAGGACATCCTCCAACCTATCAGAGCTCTTGCAGCATGAAATGACATGATGTCCACCCAATCAAAGGATCCGAGAATGAATCTTGTACTGAAAGCATAAGCAACTTAATAGAACTGCAGTGCATAAAATGTGGTGAGTAGTTGACTCAAAGAGAGCAAAAGACAATAGTTGAACAAATGTATTTCTTTAAAAATTAAGGAGAAGCAAGAGAGAGAGAGCTATATTTCATAATATTTTTCCCCACTTTCACTTATCTAGTGAATGCAGCTATCTAATTTAGCCTATTCAAACACCCGGCTCAAACAGAGAGGGATGCTATATTAGCTATCTGGCCATGGCTATCCAACACTGGAACTCTTCCAATTCAAGGTAAGCTTGACTTGGAATTTTTGCCACCGGGGCCCGTCGGTGTAACTGCTAAACTGCTTGCTGAGTGTACATTGTAGCGGGTTTACTAACCCGTTAGTTCTTGTAGCTATGTTGACTAGCTATGACGTTAGCTAATATAATGACAATGATGTAAGCTGTGTGTAGCGGTTATGGAATGAAGGTTTTGGCTTGGAAAGTAGTTTTTGCCTGTTCACAGATAGAGGTTTTGTGCACTGAAGTTCACAAGCGAAGGGAAAAGGAGAGAGGAGAGAGCGTAGATGCGAGAAGGAATTCTACCACGAGCAAAACGATCATGCTGTTTGTATGTGGCTGCTATGTAAGTGAACTGTGTGTGCATGTGATCAGGGGTGTGGTGTGTTCATTCTGCCAATTCTGTTGAAAAACGTTTCTTAAAACGGAAGCAAACAGGGATAAACATACCTGAATTGATCCAATAGATACTCTCATTTGCAACTGTTGGACTAATGATTACACTCTATATATATATTTTTTTACCTTTATTTAACGAGGCAAGTCAGTTAGGAACAAATACTGATTTACAATGACGACCCTGCTTTGTTCAGGGGCAGAACGACAGATTTTTACCCTGTCAGCTCAGGGATTTAGATCTAGCAACCTTTCGGTTACAGGCCTGCCGCCCCAGGTAGCTGGGGGAATAGAATATAGTCATTCAATATGCTGTAATAGAAATAAGGCCATGCTCATTAAAAAAAATCATCCTCCCTCGTCACCGACCGCCACTGTCTACCACGTTTTCCATATGTCTATATGTTCCTAAATCATAATTAATGTAAGCTAATATTTGCCTTGGCTCAAATCTAATCTTATATAAGGCAGAAGTTTCCAAGGAGAGCCTACCCCACCCATTTTAAGCCAGGCTGTCTTCGCTGGGACCTTTCTTTGTGTCACTACACAGCAGCAGACACACCACATTAAAATAGATTGCCTATTTGCTTTGATGATCCTTTTGGCATTGGCTGTCTTGTGTGGACGTTTGGTTCTCAGTGAGTGAGACTAGCGTTGGGTCTGCAGTGGACTGGAACCCAGGATATGCAGTGAAAGGGCGCTCCATTGGAAAGGATCACAAGCTCTATGTAATGTGTATGTTAACATGGAAGGGGGAACTTGGAAGCACATGAAAAGGTGGAGTGGGTCTGTTAAATGTTCTCTTTCTGGAGAACACTGTCATTACAGAACACTGAAGCACCGTTTTAGCCCACTTTTATTTGTGCTGTTATCAGTCAGTGGTACCAGAGGGACTTCTGTAAAAACCACACCCCAACCACACCCCATACTTCTGTAAAAACCACACCCAATACCAGACAATGTTATTTTGACCTTTTCTTTTGGAAGATTTTGTGATGTCACAGTCTGGTCCAAAAATGACAATTTGGGCAAATTGAAGATCCTACTCCAAAACAACTGTACAGGCATTATTGTCCCATCAGGAAGCATCAATCTCATCTTATTTCATTTGACACTTAAACAAATTGGTAAATGTGAAAAAACTATATAGTAGGCTACAATACATTATAGGCATAACATACTCTATGTTATACTGTAGACTTAGGTACAGTTGTTCAGTGTTAAGCCGACTCACAGGCTATCTCTGTCCCTCACAGACATAGCTGTGGTGGAGATGACGGACGCTTTCCGCCAGCCCTCCCTGTTCTACCACCTGGGTGTGAGGGAGAGCTTCAGTATGGCCAACAACATCATCCTGTACTGTGACACCAACTCTGACTCGCTTCAGTCCCTGCAGGTAAGCTGTGTGGTTCACACGCGCTCTCGCACACACTCAGGCATGCACACATGCCTTACATAAACATATCTGCAGCCTGTCCGCCTTTTTTCCTCATCACTTTGTCCATACTTTAATCAATTTAATGTTTCCACAATGGATGTAATGTAATACGGTTCATCGGGTTAATGACAAAGTCTATATTTAGAATCTGAGTGGGGAACCTGTAATAGCTGTCATTGCTGTTGTAGTGCCAGTTCAACACATTAGTTATTTGTTTGAAGGGAGATGCATTTACACCTAGACAGGAAATGGTGTGTTTCATGAAAAGGAAAGGAGACATTAGGCCTATGTAAAATAGCATCTGACAGAGGAAAAACAATCCCCTTTATATGCATTTAGCCGTCTAGTCTTATAAAAGAGCATTTCGTAGACCGGGAAATGTCATTGATAGACTGACTCATTTTCTTGCATTTGCAGAAGAGGTTTGCATGTGTATCAATTTTGGTGTTGTCTGTGCCCTTGGGCTGGAGTCCTCAGGTGATGTACAGTTGAATAAACATCAGCCTAAACTGGTTTGCAAAGTGAGAGAGCCCTTGCAGCTGCAATGGAATCCCCTAACAAATCACACCAACAACAACACACAGGCTTGCAAATTAGAGAATGGGGGAGGGGAGACTGGTTTCCTGTGCATACATTGCCTTCAGAAAGTATTCACACCCCTTGAACTTTTCCACATTTTGTTGTGATACAGCATGAATTTAAAATAGATTAAATTGAGATTTTGTGTCTCTGGCCTACACAAAATACCCCATAATGTCAGTGGAATGATGTTTTTAGAAATGAATACAAAATTAAAAGTTAATAAGCATTCAACCACTTTGTTATGGCAAGCCCAAATATGTTCAAGAGTAGAAATTTGCTTAATATGTCAAATAAAAAGTTGCATGGACTCACTCTGTGTACAATAGTGTTTTTTTTTGTCAAAGTCCAGACCTGAATCCAATCGAGAATCTGTGGAAAGAACTGAAAACTGCTGTTCACAAATGCTCTCCATCCAACCTCACTGAGCTCGAGCTGTTTTGCAAGGAGGAATGGGAAAAAATGTCAGTCTCTCGATGTGAAAAACTGATAGAGACATACCCCAAGCGACTTATAGCTGTAATCGCAGCAAAAGGTGGCGCTACAAAGTATTAACTTAAGGGGGCTGAATAATTTTGCACGCCCAATTTTTCAGTTTTTGATTTGTTAAAAAAGTTTGAAATATCCAATAAATGTTGTTCCACTTCATGATTGTGTCCCACTTGTTGTTGATTCTTCACAAAAAAATACAGTTTTATATCTTTATGTTTGAAGCCTGAAATGTGGCAAAGGGTCGCAAAGTTCAAGGGGGCCGAATACTTTCACAAGGCACTGTAGTAGCTACTATCTTGTCTCATCGCTACAACTCCCGTACGGGCTCGGGAGAGACGAAGGTTGAAAGTCATGCGTCCTCCGATACGCAACCCAACCAAACCGCACTGCTTCTTAACGCTGCGCGCATCCAACCCGGAAGCCAGCCGCACCAATGTGTCGGAGGAACCTTGGCTAGCGTGCACTGCGCTCGGCCCGCCACAGGAGTCGCTGGTGCGCGGTGAGACAAGGATATCCCTATCGGTCAACCCCTCCCTAACCCGGGCGACGCTAGGCCAATTGTGCTTCGCCCCACGGACCTCCCGGAACCCAGAGTCTCTGATGGCACAGCTGGCGCTGTAGTACAGCGCCCTTAACCACTGCGCCACCCGGGAGACCTACAATAATAGTGTTTAACATTATTTTTGAATGACTACCTAACCTCTGTACCCCACAAATACAGATAATTGTAAGGTCCCTCAGTCAAGCAGTGCATTTCAAACACAGATTCAACCACAAAGACCAGGGAAGTTTTCCAATGTCTTGCAAAGAAGGGCACCTATTGGTACAGTGGCGGTCGGTATAGTTTAAGATGGACGATCATTATTTTTGGGAGAATGGCCTTATTTCTATTACACCAAATTGGATGACTGTCAGTCAATGTAACATCGGTAGGTTTAGGCTACTAAATGATACTCAATTGTTCCCTATACCTATCATGAGGTTGCTACAACCTAGCCAATGAATTAAAGTTTACAACGTAGGTGCACACAGGTCGAGGGGAAAATTTGAGGGGATGGACAAACAATGACACATTCAATACCGCCTTGGACAGTCTTGCCTGCATCTAGCTTACCTAGGGTGTAATCATTAGTCCAACAGTTGAATACAAGAGTTTCTATAGGACAAATTCAGGTATGTTTATCCCCGTTGCGTTCTGTTGCTTCCGTTTAAAAAAAAAGTTTTTCAACAGAATCGGTGGAATGAATACACCCCTGATCACGCACCACATGTAAACATTCATTCTCTGATCCTTTGATTGGGTGGACAACATGTCAGTTCATGCTGCAAGAGCTCTGACAGGTTGGAGGATGTCCTCCGGATGTTGTCATAATTAATGTGTAAGTCAATGGAATGCGGTGAGAACCATGAGCCTCCTAGATTTTGTATTGAAGTCAATGTACCCAGAGGAGGACAGAAGCTAGCTGTCCTCCGGCTACACCATGGTGCTACCCTACAGTCCTGTTGAGACAACTGTAGACCATTATTGCAAAACCGTGTGTTTTAATCAATTATTTGGTGAGGTGAATATATTTTGTTTAGTTTTATCTAAAAAGGATAATAACATTTGAAATGTTTCACTATTTTTATGAAATTCACTGAGGAGGATGGTCCTCCCCTTCATCCTCTGAGGAGCCTCCACTAGTACACTGAACAACAATTTGAACACAACATTTAAAGTGTTGGTCCCCTGTTTCATGACCTGAAATAAAAGATCCCAGACATTTTCCATACGCACAAAAAGCGGTTTGCTGATGTCAATGTTGTGAACAGAGTGCCCCGTAGTGGCGGTGGGGTTATGGTATGGGCAGGCATAAGTAACGGACATCAAACATAATTGCATTTTATCATTGGCAATTTGAAAGCACAGAGATACAGTAACGAGATCCTGAGGTACATTGTCGTGTCATTCATCCTCAGCCATCATCTCATGTTTTATGGCTGCATGTCGAAGGATCTATGCACAATTCCTGAAAATGCTGAACATTTCCCAGTTCTTCCATGGCCTGCATACTCACCAGACAGGTCACCAATTGAGCATGTTTGGGATGCTCTGGATCAACGTGTACGACAGCGTGTTCCAATTCTGCCAATATCCAGCAGCTACGCACAGCCATTGAAGAGGAGTAGGACAACATTCCACAGGCCACAACCAACAGCCTGATCAACTCTATGTGAAGGAGGTGTGTCACACAGCATGAGGCAAATGGTGGTCACACCAGATACTGACTGGTTTTCTGATTCACGTCCCTACATTTTTTAAGGTATCTTTGACCAACTGAAATTAACACGAGGGGGACAGAGAGCTGGTTTCGAGCGCAGGGCGCAGCAGGTTTTTTAATGATCAAGGACCACAGGAGGAGGCAGTTAGCTGGGTCCAGGGGCAGGCAGCAAGTCATACACAGGGGGTCCAAAAGGAAACAGTACAGGCAGGGAAAAGGCTAGTAACGTCGTCCGGGAGATCATGAAATAAGTGAATAACAGGAAATCCGATAAAGTACAAAGGCTAAAGTACAGGCAGGGAATAGGAAAAAGGCGTCGTTAATTTTTGCTGGCCTGCCTATCATACACAGGAGGAGTAATGCCGGGAAAAACAGAGCTCCAAAGAGAACTGTGTCAAAAACAAACAATATTTCACAAAGATGTGGTGCAAAGAACTGAACTAAATAGTGTGTGTAAATGACATACAGGTGTGGGAACAGGTGATCAGAATTCAGGTGATTGGGATCTGGAGAGTGAGCTGCAGGGGATCTATGTGTGTGAGTGTGGGCTGGAAAGTGAGCTGCGTTCAGGGGATCTACGTGTATGAGAGTGTGAGTTGGAAGCAGACATTACACCAAAATATGCATATCTATATTCCCAGTCATGTTAAATCCATAGATTAGGGCCTAATGAAGCACCATGAGACCAATGGTGACTTTAAAACGGTTACAGAGTTTAATGGCTGTGATGGGGGAAAAATTTGGATGGATCAACAACATTGTAGTTACTCCACAATACAAACTAAAATGACAGAGTGAAAAGAAAGAAGCCTGTGGAGAATAAAACATATTCTAAAACATGCATCCTGTTTGCAATAAGGCACTAAAGTAAAACTGCAAAACAAAACAAAACAAACACAACACATCATTATTCACAAGTACCACTATTCATATGTTCAAGCATAGGATAAAAATAAACAGAATAGAGCTAAGCACATCCTAGAGGAAAACCTGGTTCAGTCTGCTTTCCAACAGACACTGGGAGACTAATTCACCTTTAAGCAGGACAATAGCCTAAAACACAAGGTCATATATACACTGGAGATGCTTACCAAGATGACCTTGAATGTTCCTGAGTGGCCTGCAGAAATCAAGATACACCACACACACTCTTATAACCTGCAATGCTCTGACATTGACATTGCCATAAAAAAAAGCATTGCAATATTTTGAAATGGTCGTAGAATCCTCAAAGAATAACCTCTTCAATGAATAGGTAATCAAATAAGCAAAGTGTACCTTTTTAAAATAAATATTATGTCTGCAATCTTGACGAACTGCCCTCCATCTCCACCTGCCTACACTTTGACTCCCTGCTGTAAAAATAAATGACTTTCTGTAGTGGTTTTACCCTTATTGAAGGTTAAGAGTAACAATGGCTGTTAACCTTTTATCAAATGTTTAGAATAGCTCCTTAAGAGCCTGAGGTTCAACCTCTTTTGAATTAAAGTGCCTTTTCCCACATATAACATTTCCATGGTTGTTTGCTGGCACTTACACTAGCCTATAGTATGACACTGCAAAAATAAGTGCTAGTGAGACTGTATCAGCATTTCTACTGGTTCTGTTTACAACTACAGGTGTCCATTTATAGCAGGAGTCCATTGATGATGGAAAGATGGCGCTAGTCAATAAACCATGACCAGTGTAATGTTTCAATGATTTTCTACATCAGCTTTGCAAACTCACTTTCTCACCACAATACAGTATTGACATTTCTCTTTTTCTTTTGCAGGATATTATTTGCCAGAAGAACACTGTAAGTGCACAAACTTCTCTCTCTATTTCAAAGCTGTTAGAAGCAAACCTCTCGTTTATTTCTTGCACCTTTCCTGTGTGAAAGTAAGTGCAATAAACAGTTGGTTTTTTTCACGGCAGCATTCAGCAACACAGCATTGTCTGCCACCATCAGTCCATTTTAATTATCCAATTCAGTATCCCTCTAGTTTGGCTTTGTGCATTCTGCTTTGTGTACAGTAAACTAAAGCATTTTCCCTTACTCAGAGATTATTCCAGGATAGCTTTACTTGGTTGACAGGCAGCCTTATTATCAGGGTGACTGGGCAATGTGATGTGGAAAGCAGCGAGAGAATGAGTTCACTTTCAATTTCACCTCTCATTTTCGATTTCCTGGGTCTGTGCTGTGCCGACACAGCAGTGGTTTAAGCTCCCCCGTCTGTAACACAGTGTCTGCCACTCCTGCCCAGTGATAGCTAGGGCAGACAAGGAGACAACACACAGTCTGGCTGGCTTTCTTATACAGAATAATAGGATATGGTGACATTGATGCACTGTGACATGAGGGGGGAAAAACTGTAAGGTGTTGAAGCAAAGGCATGGACAGGGAGCCTCCTGAGCAGCTGGCCTAAGTGGCTTTATGGAGTGGAATAAGGTGGGTTGTGCTCTAGGAAAGAGGTTGATGGCTGATCTGTGTGTGGCGACAGAGCTTCGGGAGGAGGACTGATTACTGCATTAGAGTGAGAATGCTCTACTGCACTCCATGACTGACTATCTCTCTCCATCTGAATCTACACACCACTTTCTTCTCCTTTGCTCTGAGAAAACAAACACACTCTGCCACAGACAGATATGACACATTAGTGGCACTCTGACCTCGTCACACACACACACACACACACACACACACACACACACACACACACACACACACACACACACACACACACACACACACACACACACACACACACACACACACACACACACACACACACACACGCACACGCACACGCACACGCACACACACACACACGCACACGCACACACACACACTACTTAGTCCCGTCTACCCCTCCCCCTTTAAATGAATGGGTTCATCCCATGCTGCCTGACTGGGAGATAACTCCTTAATTACTGTAACATGCAAACACTCTGGCTTCATCCCAAATGGCACGTTATCTATTCCCTTTATAGTGCACTACTTTTGACTGCACCCTTATGTAGGACAATGGTGTGATGTAGGACATATCCCTCGTGTTCTGTCCCTGTGCTCCTTTTGTTGTTTTTGGGACCTGTGTGTCACCTACCCTCAGAGACTTGCTGCTGAGGTGAGAAGCATCCAGCTACAGATTATGTGCACTAACGCGGCCTGGTCTGCGAACCTCAGTGCGCATGTGTGCATCTTAGATGGTATTTGTGTGTCTCAGATTGTATGTGCGCGCACAACCTGTAGATGCTTGTTGGTCACCTGTGTTGCGTGAGTCAGTAGCTTTGTTCCAGGGCGTCAGTGTGCTACGCATATACCAGTCACGCACTTGCTCTGGTCCAGGGTGTTATATTAACTACTGTTGCTTCTGCAGCTAGTACATACTAGCTAGCTAGCTAGTACACACTAAGCTTCATTACATCAACTTCATTACATTTTTCTACAGTACCAAGCCTATTATTCATTGTCTTCATGCCTTAATTTTAAAGGGTAACGCACCATCCTTTCTGGCACTATTAGACCTGTCTGAGTTCGTATGCTGACTCTCACAGTGTCTGTGTCATGAAAAGGTATCTGCTGGAGCCAGACCCTATTGGCTGCAATAGATCCAGCAGACACCTTATCAGTGGAAAAGTGGAAGAAAATTGTTTTACAAATGTCAGAATTTATGAAATATAAAACACTAATATACAGTATCTTGATTACATAAGTATTCAACAGTACCACAGATGCTGTGAGACATACAAGATGAGACAGGATATTGAATGGTGCCAGAGAGGATGGCGCATTTCCGCCCCCAGCAGGACAGTTGGTGAATTTACAGCGCTAGCTAGTAGCACAGACAAAAGTGTTTAGTTGTCAGTGTCTTTGCTAGTAGTACTAGGTAGCTGGCTAGTGCTACTAGCTAGCAGGTAGCTAACTGGCGCTACTAGATAGCCACGAGTTAGCTAGTAGTGCTAGCTAGGTTGTGAGAGCTAAAGCACAAGCACAAGCAACAGTGGTTGCAGTGGTTGCTTGGTTGTAGTGATATATATATATATATACCTCCTGCAGGGAGAAACTTTGTAGCGGGGCAGGGGGAAAGAGGGAGAAGCGCCAGGGCTAGCTGCATTAGAAGGGGTGAGAGATGAGGAAATGTTGGACGGGCAAGGAGGCATGGCCGAGTCAAATATGAATCCTGACTGTGGTGATTAAAGAGCTCAGCCATGTGCTTCTTGTCAGTAACAACCACATCATCAACATTAAGGGACATGGACAGCTGTGAGGAGGAGGGTTTATTTTCCAGGTCTTTAACCATTTTACTGATATTCTTGGGGTTAGACCCACAGAGAGAGAACTGCTCCTTAAAGTAACTGACTTTGGCCTTCCGGATAGCCTGAGTGCGCTTATTTCTCATTTGCCTGAAAGAGAGCCAGTCAGCCTGAGTATGCGTGTGCCGAGCCTTTCACCACTTGTTATGGCAAGCCTAAATACGTTCAGGGGTAGAAATGTGCTTAATAAGTTGCATGGACTCCCTCTGTGTGTAATAATAGTGTTTAACATTATTTTTTAATGTTTTTTTATACCTTATCTCCGTACCCCACACATGCAATTATCTGTAAGGCCCCTTAGTCGAGCAGTGAACACAGATTCAAACACAGATTCAACTACAAAGACCAGGGAGGTTTTCCAATGCAAAGAAGGGCACCTATTGATAGATGGGTAAAAAAAGCATACATTGAATATCCCTTTGAGCATGGTGAAGTTATTAATTACACATTGGAAGATACAGGCGCCCTTCCTAACTCAGTTGACGGAGAGGATGGAAACCGTTCAGAGATTTCACCATGAGGCCAATGGTGTCTTTAACACAGTTGCAGAGCTTAATGGCTGTGATAGGAGAAAACTAAGGATGGATCAACAACATTGTAGTTACTCCAAAATACTAACCTAATTGACAGAGTGAAAAGAAGGAAGCCTGTACAGAATACAAATATTCCAAAACATGCATCCCATTTGCAATAAGGCACGAAAGTAAAACTGGCAAAAAAATAGCTTAGAAATTAACTTTATGTCCTGAATACAAAGTGTTGTATTTGTGACAAAACAAACACAACACATCACTACTCATATTATACTCATATTTTCAAACATGGTGGTGGCTGTATCGTGTGATGGGTATGCTTGTCATCGGGAAGGACTAGGGAATTCTTAGGATAAAAATAAGCACAAACAAAATCCTAGAGGAAAGCCTGGTTCCGTCTTCTTTCCAACAGACACTGGGAGACACATTCACCTTTCAGCAGGACAATAACCTAAAACACAAGGCCAAATATACACTGGATTTGCTTACCAAGATGGCATTGAATGTTCCTGAGTGGCCTAGTTACAGTTTTTACTTAAATCTGCTTGAAAATCTATGGCAAGACTTGAAAATGGCAATGATCAACAACCAATTTGACAGTGCTTGAATAATTTTTTAAAAGAGAAATGTGCAAATATTGTACAATCCAGGTGTGCAAAGCTCTCAGAGACTTACCCAGAAAGACTCGCAGCTGTCATCGATGCCATAAGGGATTCTAACATGTATTGACTCAGGGTGTTGAATACTTATGTAATCAAGATACTGTATATTAGTGTTTTATATTTCATAAATTCTGACATTTGTAAAACAATTTTCTTCCACTTTTACATGATAGAGTATTTTGTGTAAATCATTAACAAAATATGACAATTAAATCCATTTGAATCCCACTTTATAACACAACAAAATGTTTAAAAAGTCAAAGGGTGTGAATACTTTCTGAAAGCACTGTAGTTAAGCTAGCTAACTCTCCCAACTTTGACCATGATGATACTAACACACTAATATAATGCCCTGGACCAGAGCTAGTGCGCCGTCTGCTATGTGCGTAGCACACTGATGCCCTAGAACATGTCGAGAGTTCAGGTTGCACGCACACATACCAACTGAGACGTGAAAATACAATTTGAGACGCATGTGCTGTCACGTTCTGACCTTAGTTCCTTTGTATTTGTCTGTGTTTTAGTATGGGGTGGGCAGTCTATGTTTGTTTTTCTATGTTGGTTTTTGAGTTCGGCCTAGTATGGTTCTCAATCAGAGGCAGCTGTCAATTGTTGTCCCTGATTGAGAATCATACTTAGGTAGCCTGGGTTTCACTTTTGGTTTGTGGGTGTTTGTTTCCTTGTGAGTGCTTGGGCCACACGGTACACTTTCGGTTTTGTATATTTCACGTTTATTATTTTGTTCCAGTGTTCAGTTGTGTTTTTGATTAAATCAATATGGACACTTACCACGCTGCGTTTTGGTCCGATTCTTACTCCTCCTCAGACGAAGAGGAGGAAATCCGTTACATGTGCTTTGCGATTCGCAGACCAGGCTGCATCAACGAGCATAATCTGCAGTTGGATGCTTCTCATTGGCTGACGTTGCCAGGGAGAAGGACAGTCTCAATGGCACCGAGCAATTAAAACATTTATAAATGTGTGATGTGTTGTCATCATGTAATCCGCTAGGGCATGAATCACGCAGTGTGTGTAGCTCAATATAGGGTAGGATGTTGTAATCTGTGTCTGCATCTAACGGTGACAAGCCATCACAGGTTATTTTGGAAAGATGTGGCATGACTGATGTCTTAAAAATAAGATTGCAGGAGAGGAAGCAGTTTTACTGTGGAACATTCCGGTTTCTACAGGCAGAAGTTGAGCATCTGTTCACTTCCTTTTGTTGCAAGTGTGAGTTGCAAGCACACCGGATGTGTTCTTGAAGATGGAATTGAAACAGAGAAGTTAAAAGTTAGCCACTGACTGTGCACTCAGGATTCATCCCTTTCCGTAACCTACTGTAGCCTACATGTTCAAGTATATTTAGGATCCATCAATTCAAACTTTTCAAGTGCTGAGTGTTGAGTATACTGAACATGACAGACTAAATTGACATCAATGATAGATTTACTGCAAATACAGTTGCAAATACAAATACAGTACTAAGACAGACGTGGTTTGAATTGATTTCCATGAGCAACGTGAATGGAGTTTTAAAGCTAGTTCTGCCCTGAGGGCAGTGTGAGCAGCCCGGTTAAACAGATCCTTATGCCACTCTCATTACTGATGTGGATCTATCCCCCAGGATACTGGCTCTTTAGACAAACTCAATTATGTCCATGGGTACAACCACACCAGTGTCCCTGCAGATCAGATTCTCCTCCTTCTGTCACAACACTATGTCACAAAATGACCAGCACAAGGCAGTCCCATACCACTGTCCTCCCATTGTATATAACGCATGCAGTCAACATGCAATGTAATATAATCTAACAGAAACAACCTATGCATTAGCACGGTACCAGACCTGTTTGTGTTTTATGATCATCCAGCACAAACAGATCTGGGACCAGGCGACCTCTGTATGTTTACGACCCAAGAAATTGCTGCTTTCTGTTTCCCTCCAGACATGCTCAGCCAACTACAGTTTCATCCCGTACATGGTGACGCCGCACAACAAGGTGTACTGCTGCGAGAGCAGCCTGATGAAGGGCCTGACAGAGCTGATGCAGCCCAGCTTCGAGATGCTGCTGGGACCAATCTGCATGCCCCTGCTGGACCGCTTCGTCCAGCTGCTCAAGGTGCCCCAGGCTAACTCCTGGTGAGTCGTAGAGGGATGTGTAGCCTGGGATCCTAGGCCTAAAGCTCCTGCTGATTAGGTTGTTGGGGTTAGAAACTGGGCTGCTATAGGCCTAAGTCACATGTTTGCTGTTCTCACACCTTGATGTAGTGAAACGGGTGTCACCTCGCTAGGGAAGGTGTGAACATGCACATCAAGGTGATGATTACAGAGCTATTATTGCCAACAGAGGTGTATTATCATGAACTAAAGTGTACTGTATAACAGCTGGATTTTGTGTTGTCTTGTGTAATTGTCTGTGGTTGATTAAGCAACATGGATGACTAGCTGGTGAAGTGCGGTATGACTGTAGCTATACTGTAGTTTAATGGAGTCATCGAAAGTCTTGTTACCCGATAAGCTTTACTTAATTTAAAATGTGCAATGTTTTTTGTTTGTCTGTTCTTCTTTTCATCAGATATTGCACTTCATGAGTATTCCTCAGAGGCCATTGTATTATCCAATTCACTCCTTTTGGATAATACATGATGCATTACTTTATTTGGTGTGTCCCTCTGCAACACTTTGGCTTGCATAGCAATCTCAGTTTTAATGTTAGCATTGCTTAGTTCTGTCCTAATGGTTAAGGCTTCTCTCTCTGCCAATATTCAGCAACAGCCTCTCTTCTAGGAATATGGAGTCATATTTCAGAGAGCTGAGATAAAAGTGCAGCTCCAACAGTAGAGTGAAGAATACTTTGAAGGGGCTTACCAGGGAACACATTCATGAGCTCCACATTCAGCTGCCGCGAGGAAATAAATAACTGACATATTGCATATGTTTACGGGGGTAGACTATTTATAATGGTGTCAGGCAAGGCAAGATCAAAGACACTGTAGCCTATATAAAAAGTTGCCTCAGAGGAATAGATACAACCGTTTATAACTGAAAATAATGTATCTATCCCCATTCCTCATGTTTATTTCCCCAGAAAGTCACATCAATACATAATAATGGTTTATTTGCAGAAAACTTGATTTCTAGTGTGAAATAACATCTCTCTGTGAATCTCTCCGGTACCCATTCACAGCCAATACTTCAGAGAAACCATTCTCAACGAGATTCGGAAAGTGCGGGAATTGTTCACAGGGATGGAGCTGGCCTCAGAACTCAGCCGAATTCAACAACGATTGGACAACGTAGAGTGCCTTTCAGCTGACATCGTCATCAACCTGCTTCTGTCCTACAGGGACATCCAGGTACATTTAGCCTTCTTCAGCTTGTCAGATGCTATCGGCATGGGCCATTTAGATAGACTGAAATGCCTCAGCATAAATGTTTTATGGCCTCCCTCAATCCATTTTCTAACTAAATCATTCTTCTGAGATAATTTTATCTTGGGCTTCCAGTGGAAAGCTGCAGATTAAGTTTTTGTCATCTTCCTGTGGAAAATCTGCAACTGCACTGCAGTCTGTTCTCTATGCATTGCCATGCCATTCACCCTACACCCTCCCATCCTGCCAGCCATAGGCAGCCACCCGTCACATTAATAAATGGTGTCAACAACAAGAGATACAAGAAGAGGCTGAATTATTCAACATGATTTAGATAAATATATACTGGACAAAAAATGGTGGAAGAGGGGACATTTGTTTATTGAAGTACTTGAAGAAGCTGACAATGTCCTTCCCAAAGCAGTGACTTTGTAAGGGAACAAGGACATAGATATTTTAGGTTTCATGTAAACTATAGAAACCAAGATGTGGCTGAGTGGGTACATGATTTTCAATCCAACGATCTGTTTTTCTATGCTTGTTTGTAATGTAGGATTATGAATCCATAGTGAAGCTGGTGGAGACCTTGGAGAAGCTTCCTACATTCGACCCTGTGGCCAATCCCCATGTCAAGTTCCACCATGCCTTTGCACTGAATCGGTAAGACCCCCAGTATGTGACACCTGTTTTTTTCTATACACGCACACACACACACACACACACAAACACACACACACACACCCATAACATGCATGTGCTGAGCATGTGTCTGTGCTCTGAGTCGGAACATCCCACATGTTCAGCTTGGAAAGTATTTTACTGCCTGATCTTTAACGTGCCGCCTCACTTGTAAATGCACACTGGGTTTCCAAGCAAGTTGCTCTATCATTTCGGAGCCTTTGTAAAATTCCTGCATGCTACAACGCAACATTGGTGTCTGGCCAGTTACGAGAACATTTCACACGCTCAGAGAGACGTATTAATAAAGCTGTTGCACATTCTTTGCATAATTGGGAAAACATTGAATGGCCCGAAAATGAAGATGGTTGCCATGAGTCTATGTGTTTGTTTAGACAGCAGCCCATTTGTCTCCCCCAACTAGAGGTGGTGCATGACTCAGCAGTTTAGTGCACCATAGCGAAATATTGCCATTATCCTGAAACAATGAGGCATGGATGATTCTAATTAAATCTCTTCTTTTAAACATGTCTGACAAGCAGAGTTTTCTGTTGAGTAATTGGTTGAGAAAACGGCAGCAGCAGGGATGTAAATGTCAAAACCTTTCCTGTTTCACTCCCTCCCTCCTTCCCCTCCATGTTTGACTGTTGGATGACTGGAGTGGGCTAGGCTGACTCACTGCTTAGCTTTGCCCCCCTCCAGTTGCCGTTCAGCGACACACTAGTGTGAAGTGAAAGCTGGGGAGCGGAGAGCAGCCTGAGCTGCAGCCTCCATTAAAGGTGCCCTATTCCCATTCCCTCTGGAAAGGCTCCATGGAAAAAGCTGCTCGTTCCTATGCTTTAATTAACATCCATCTGTCATTAATTAGCTGGCTAGCTAGTTCACCAATTCACTGTTCAAGTCTTCATAATTTGCACGTCTGAATTTACAATTAAAATTGGTTAGTTCAGCTTTTCCTCTAGCTAAACAGCTGATAAACACCGTTGTATGAATGCTAGCTCAATAGATCGTGTCAATTGTTAGCTAGCTAGCTTGACAAGAGCAAACTCAGCATTTTTTGTCCAAATTATTGAATTGAAAATGCATATCAAAGTAATTTGTTGAGCCTCCCGGGTGGCGCAGTGGTTAAGGGCGCGACCGGGAGGTCCGTGTGGCGATGCACAATTGGCCTAGCGTCGTCCGGGTTAGGGAGGGTTTGGCCGGTAGGGAAATCCTTGTCTCATCGCGCACCAGCGACTCCTGTGGCAGGCCGGGCACAGTGCACGCTAACCAAGGTTGCCAGGTGCGCAGTGTTTCCTCCGACACATTGGTGCGGCTGGCTTCCGGGTTGGATGGCGCTGTGTTAAGAGGCAGTGCGGCTTGGTTGGGTTGTGTATCGGAGGACGCATGACTTTCAACCTTCGTCTCTCCCGAGCCCGTATGGGAGTTGTAGCGATGAGACAAGATAGTAGCTACTAAACAATTGGATACCACGAAATTGGGGAGAAAAAGGGGTAAAAAAAAATTTTTAAATTAAAAAGTAATTTGTTGAACATTTTAACATAATTGTGTTATTAAATAAACGTAATACTCACATTCCACAAAGTTATTCCTCTTTATTCTGGAAAATGTTCTATGAAGAGGTGACTTCCGTCCGCCATTAGTTGTTGCCGGAATTTGGGAGTTTTACCTGCTTCGCAAGGTGTCATGGGATATCCTACCTGGCGAAGGAAACATCCAGAGAGGTAGGGTCGAATTTAATAGGCCTATATTCTAAAATCAGTGATAGGCCGACATTGGATGCTGACTCAAAATCTTCCAAATGAAGGTAGGGCATACAATTTTAAGTTAGGACATTTTTTAAAAATGAACCTTTATTTAACTAGGCATGTCAGTTAATTAAGAACAAATTCTTATTTACAATGACGGCCTACCCCGGCCAAACCCTAACGATGCTAGGCCAATTGTGCGCCGCCCTATGGGGTTGTGATACAGCCTGGAATCGAACCAGGGTCTGTAGTGACACCTCTAGCACTGAAATGCAGTGCCTTAGACCGCCGCGCCACCGGCGGTCTACCTTGATGCACTATCCTTGCCCGATTGATGACACCCTATTCCCTATAAAAGTAGTGCACAAGGAAATAGGATACAATTTGGAACTCTTGTCTGTCTCTGACCATTGGGTCTTCCCTCTGTCGTTTTCAGGAGGAACCTCCCGGGGGACCGTCAGAAGGCCCTGGACATCATGCTGCCCCTGGTGAAGGCTGACAACCAGGTGGCCTCAGACATCTACTGCCTTGTGGGACGCATCTACAAGGACATGTTCTTAGAGTCCCACTTCGCTGACAAGGAGAGCAGGGACAGTGGCACGGCCTGGTGAGAGCTGCACACACACACGCACACACACTGGTGAAAGCCTGGCTGCTGATGAGTCATTACCTCTCACTCCCCTCTCACTCCTCACTAGCCAGAGTAGCAAAGACCACCTCTCAACTACAGATAATGAACATCTATGTCATCTGACATGGAGCAGAGAGGCTGCAAGGTCTGGCAGAAGCTGATTTGAAACGGCACCACCACCAGTGATAAATTGAAGATAATTGCGATCTCCCTGGAATGGTTATGTCTCGCATCGAGACGATTTATGGCATCTCATTAGAATAACTCCCCCTCGGGCAACCTTGTCCTCTGTTCCAACCCAGACAATGTCTTTGGAGAGCCTTCTCATGTTATTCATACTCATTCCTTCAGTGGAACAGATTGCTCATTAAGTAAATTAGGGTTTTTATTTGCGAGTGCCAAGCTTTGTGCAAGTGGTTCCTCTGTGCACCCTGCCAAATAAGGATGCTTTTTACAAAACTAGGGAGATGAAAAGTTCTCACTAAGGAGTTCTCACTAAGGACACTTCAGCAATTACTGTAGGAACATCATGTCTGATTTAAAAAATGAAGCATAGTGTGTAATATTGGTGATTCTAAGTTAGCTTCTCTGTCGTTCCTCTCAGGTTTAAGAAGGGGTTTGAGTCTGAGCCGACACTACACTCTGGCATCAACTATGCCGTTCTACTCCTGGCAGCGGGACACCAGTTTGACGCCTCCTTCGAGCTCCGCAAAGTCGGTGAGTATTGACTAACACTTTATTCTCCTTGATATCTAATGTTTTGCCTTGAGCTGCCTGAGTTTTGTGCTGTTTGGCTCCCAATCCCCTGTGTTTACTGTGAAATCTGAGGCTCAGAAAGTAGCACAGGAATGTGACAAACAGGACAGACAATCCTGGGAATCAACCGTGGGCCTCCTCCAAGTCCCTGCTCCCCCCCTGCTCTCCTCTAATCTGCCCTGTCCTGGGCTGCCTGAGCAGGACATGTAGTGGCAGCTTCCCTCAGCGAGGCCAAAAATAACAACCATGCCCCATTATCGCTCTGCAATTTAGTAGCAACATGGCAAGTACCTACTAAGATTCACCAATCTACATTTCAGGTGAAATGCTTGACATAAGAGTAAGCTCTACAGTGCCCAGCCTATTCCCAAACCCCTGCTGTGCAGTACATCCCATTGTGTTCTCCTTCGCTAAGTATCTGATCTCTGTGAAGAATTATAAACTGGGTGGTTCAAGCCCTGAAGGCTGATTGGCTGACAACCGTGGTATATCAGACCGTATACCACGGGTATGACAACTCTTTTTTTTACTGCTCTAAGGCACATCAGGGGTTTGTGATATATGGCCAATATACCACAGCTATGGGATATGTCCAGAGGCTCTCCTGTATTTAGTTGTGCGTAAGAACAGCCCTTAGCCGTGGTATATTGGCCATATAACACACCTCCTCTGGCCATATTGTTTAAATAACACATGGTATAAAAATAACACAAAATCGGTCAAAATAGGACACAGTATCTTGAAACGTTGCACAATAAAACGGAAGGATTCAACAGTGTGGAGTATCTTTCTTTTATATTATAATAATACACAGGAGGTCGGTGGCACCTTAATTGCGGAGGAGGGGCTCGTGGTAAGGGCTTGAGCAGAATATGTGGAATGGTATTAAATACATTATTTCTTTGTGTTTGATGCCATTCCATTTGCTCGGTTCCAGCCATTATTATGAGCCGTCTTCACTCAGCAGCCTCCACTGTTGTAATATGTCCCTGACCTGACCTTGTTGTTCTCTCCAGGAGTGAAGCTGAGCAGCCTACTGGGGAAGAAGGGCAGCCTGGATAAGCTGCAGAGCTACTGGGATGTGGGTTTCTTCCTGGGGGCTAGCATCCTGGCCTGTGACAACACCAGGGTCATACAGGCCTCCGAGAAACTCTTCAAATTGAAGGCCCCTGTCTGGTGAGCGAGGATGTTTTTTATTTTTTACATTTAAAGCTCAACATGTAGTGAACTTATTTCAACCTATTTTGCACAATTTAAATGTGCTTTCGTCTTTCGTAGTCAGTCAGTGGCCTATTTTCTTTTGGTGCTCAAGATTTAAACAATCTATTCAAACTTATTTAGCTCTGTTTAACTGACTTTTCTTTTCCTGCAGTCGAAGGCCTTTTACATTTCTTTTAAGCTATCATCTGTGTTGACTGCAACCCAGGTATCTGCGCTCTCTTGTGGAGACCATCCTGATTTACCAGCACTTCAAAAAGCCGTCTGTAGATCAGCCGCCGCCCAAACAGGAACTGGTGGACTTTTGGATGGACTTCCTGGTGGAGGCCACAAAGAAAGACGTCTCGTCTGTCCGCTTCCCGGTATGTGTCGCATGCTCTCTTTGCCTTCCTTCCTGGGATTCTTCACTGTTTAGACTTGACCTTGACAGTTAGACATATACAGTCCCAGTAAATAGTCATTCTAGGGTTTTTCTTTATTTTGTAGAATAATAGTGAAGACATCAAAACTATGAAATAACACATAAGGAATCATGAAGTAACCAAATAATTGTTAAACAAATCAAAATATATTTTATATTTCAGATTCTTCAAAGTAGCCACCCTTTGCCTTGATGACAGCTTTGCACACTCTTGGCATTCTCTAAACCAGCTCCATGAGTTTGTCACCTGGAATGCATTTCAATTAACAGGTGTGCCTTGTTAAAAGTTCATTTGTGGAATTTCTTTCCTTCTTTTGAGCCAATCAGTTGTGTTGTGATAAGGTAGGGGTGATATACAGAATAAAGCCCTATTTGGTAAAAGACCAAGTCCATATTATGTCAAGAAGAGCTCAAATGAGCAAAGAGAACAACAGTCCATCATCACTTTAAGACATAAAATTCTGTCAGTCCGGAAAATGTCAAGAACTTTTAAAGTTTTTTCAAGTGCAGTCCCAAAAACCATGAAGCTCTATGATGAAACTGTCTCTCATGAGGACCGCCAAAGGAAAGGAAGACCCAGAGATACCTCTGCTGCAGAGGATAAGTTCATTAGAGTCAACTGCACCTCCAATTGCAGCTCAAAAAAATGCTTCACAGAGTTCAAGTAACAGACACATCTCAACATCAACTGTTAAGAGGAGACTGTGTGAATCAGGCCTTCATGGTAGAATTTCTGCAAAGAAACCACTACGAAAGGACACCAATATGAAGAAGAGACATGCTTGGGCCAATAAACACGATCAATGGACATTAGACCGGTGGAAATCTGTCCTTTGGTCTGATGAGTCCAAATTTGAGATTTTTGGTTCCACCTGCCGTGTCTTTGTGAGACGCAGAGTAGGTGAATGGATGATCTCCGCATGTGTGGTTCCCACCGTGAAGCATGGAGGAGGAGATGTGATAGTGTGTGGGTGCTTTGCTGGTGACATTGCCAGTGATTTATTTAGAATTCACTTAACCAGCATGGCTACCACTGCATTCTGCAGCGATACCCCATCCCATCTGGTTTGTGCTTAGTGGGACTATAATTTGTTTTTCAACAGGACAATGACCCGAACACACCTCCAGGCTGTGTAAGGGCTATTTGACCAAGGAGAGTGATGGAGTGCTGCATCAGATGACTTGGCCTCCATAATCACCCAACCTCAACCCAATTGAGATGGTTTGGGATGAGTTGGACCACATAGTGAAGGAAAAGCAGCCAACAACTGCTCAGCATATGTGGGAACTCCTTCAAGACTGTTGGAAAAGCACTCCTCATGAAGCTGGTTGAGAGAATGCAAAGAGTGTGCAGTGCTGTCATCAAGGCAATGGGTGGCTACTTTGAAGAATCTGAAATATAAAATATATTTTGATTTGTTTAACACTTTTTTGGTTACGTCATGATTCCATATGTGTTATTTCATAGTTTTGATGTATTCACTATTATTCTACCATGTAGAAAATAGTACAAATTAAGAAAACCCCTTGAATGAGTAGGTGTGTCCAAACTTTTGACTGGTGCTCTACATCAACCATAACAGTGGTACCAGCTGGGGCAGTTTTCCTACACTGTTTATTTTCTCTGCTTTATTGTGAAATGTCTTGATGTCCTATTGGTTGTCCTTTTTCCAGGTGTTGATATTGGAGCCCACTAAAGTCTACCTGCCTTCGTACTTGTCCATAAACAACGATGTGGAGGAGAACACTGTCTCCATCTGGCATGTTTCCCCTGATGACAAGGTAAGTTACTGACCACAGGAAGAGTGTGTGACAACTGCCTTGTGTCTGCTTTGTGTCTCAGAAAAGAAGTACAGCATTGGAGTACAGCCCTGCCTGTCTGTCTATATGTCCGTCTCTCTGTCTCTGTCTCTCTCTGTCTCTCTATTCCCTGACACATTTTAATCAGTCACCAGAGGTACTGACGTTCATGTTTTTCTGATCGTTCTAACAGCACAGGGGGGTCCATGAGTGGAACTTCAGGGCCATGTCAGTACGGGGTGTCAGGTTGGTGATCTCACAGCTGTCCTGTTCTACACACTCATTGTAACGTATGGGCAATAAAGACTGCTCTCTACTCTCCTCTCCTCTACTCTCCTCTGTAACTTATGCCAACAACATAACAGATTATAATGTGGCCACCTGGTTCCCAAGGCAATATTAGTCAGAGATGGTCCCTCAATGCCTCATCCTCCTTCCCCCTCCAACTGATCTCCCACTTCAGAGGGCCTCTGTGAGATGTTGCTAGGGAGCGTATTTTTGTTTTTGCCCACTCGCCCTCCAGTGTACTAGGAGTGTACTTGGCTGCAGCAGTGTGCCATGGTGGGCTGAATACAACCACTCATTCTCTGCTCTGGTCAGCCCTGGCCTTAGTTAACTGGCTTAAAATCCCTGTTCGCTCAGCTGAACACTGGTGGAGACTCAACAGTGTGTATGTGTGTGTGGGAATGAATGTTCAGAGTTATATTCATTCTTTCAAGTTACTGTAACTTGTTGTATGTGATTGAGTGAAGAACATAGTTAGGTTGTAAGAGACTTGCAGCTCTGGTGAAAAGAAGACGCTTCTGCACTTAGAGACTACTGGAATGATTTCTCAGAAGTTTCTGGCTACACCTAGACATCCAGTCTATGCCAGTGTTCTATAGATGTCATGTGAATTCACCTGTCGTCTTTTCTCTAACTGTCAACTCATCTTCCTCAGTATTTCCAAGTTTGACGAGCGCAGTGCCTTCCTGTATGTGCTGCACAACTCAGAGGACTTTCAGATCTACTTCTGCACAGAGATGCACTGCAAAAGGTCTGTCTGTCCCTCTGTGCCGTGATTGCGCCATCTCACAAGCACATGAGCTGTTCGCCAAGGGAGTGTCTGTACTGTAGACTTGTGACTCTCACAATGAAGAACCAAAGCACAGCTAGCCAGTCTCAATAGCTCCACAGTGTGAGTCAGTGAGTCAGTGCTGGTGTGATGGGGGTTTGTGAGTGTGTGAAAGGGTGCTTGTCTGGGCTTTGTGTTATTTCACGACTGCTCTTGTGACATATTTTTAAGTGTGGTGAAGGTTATCTGGTGTTTGTGTGGGTGTAAATTGAGTATTTCATCTCAAATGTGGAACGGTACTGATGTGACTGCTCTGTGTGTTGCAGGTTCTGTGATCTGGTCAACAGCATCGCAGAGGAAGCATGGAAAGGCCCGGAAGAAGGGGAGTGTGACATTGACGCCCTAGAGGTGAAGGAGGAGAGAAGGATACTCCTTTTCTAGCCACATTCTTTTATTTCTATGTTATTTCCAACAGGATTACCTGATGTACAGTATATGTATACAAGATCTAGGATGTATTCAGCAGAAACAGTCTCTCTGATATAAAACCAGATACAGGCCATGTAAAGTGTTGAAATGGTTAGAGACAACTTCCTACAGTGTGAAAGTAGGTCACGCTGCTCATGCAATGGAAACCAACAGAGTGTACTGTATGAAAAGCAACTGTCCCTCTATTCACCTGTTCTCCCAGTGGTGCGCCAAAACAATTACCTGTGAATAATTACCCAAAACAATGACACAGCCTCTTCCTGCCAAACACTAGCATGGCCCAGATCAGATGCCCCAATAGTTTTTTGAACACTGTTTGATCTGGCCCATACCTTGCCAAGCTCCCATTTCCCTTTGTTTCTATCAGTTAGTACCCAGCCACAACTGTCACTTTATAGATCACTTGTTCTTAGATATACCTATATATCCCTGTTATAACTCTAGATTGTAATGGTCCTTGAAGTTAACATGCAACAAAATGTAATCTTTAACATAATGTCCTCCTGTGCTTGACTCTTCAGTACGACTATGAGTATAATGAGCATGGAGAGAGGGTAGTTCTGGGAAAAGGGACGTTTGGAGTAGTGTATGCCGGCCGGGACCTTAGCAACCAGGTGCGGCTGGCCATCAAGGAGATACCGGAGAGAGACAGCAGGTAAGAGAACATGTAAACTAGACTTTCTCCAAAAAGACCCTACCAATCAGCTTCTACCATTCCCCCATCCATGACACTTTCACTGTCTTTTTATCACGCACTTTGCTAATGGAAGGCTGTATAGCAAAAGGTCCCCGTGTCATTATGTAAAGTGAGTGAGTGGTAATTCAGAGCATAACAACTGAAGTGGTTTCCTGAGAGTGGTCATTTGATTGGCAGATAGAAGGGGCGCCAAAGCAGTCGTTTGAGCCGTCCACTGTGTTAGCTCTGTGCTAGACCTGCTCTCCTGCGGTGTGTCCGTTCCCTGGGACACCAGTGTTATACAGTGCTGCTTGAAAAGTATGTGAACCCCTTGTGCAATTACAGATTTTTGGGTTTTTTACCATGAAATCTTCATCTAATCAGAACCAGTCTTTTTGTTCTGACAAAACAGGTTTATATTTAATGCCATATGTTGGTGTAGAGGAAATCATGCGTGTAGTAGAAAAACAACATTAAAAAGTAATTAGTGCAGTTGCAAAAATAAGTGAACCCCAAGTTGCATTGGTTAAATCAAGTAGGTAAGTAGAATAAGGTGGGTAAGTAAATAATTGTGTACCAAATGAACCAATCAAAGGAGAGATTGTCAGGAAAGAGTTTGGATGGGACTCTGATAAATAGAGATAAGAAACCTGGTCAGTTTGGTGTTACCCATCCAGGTCAACACAAAGCACACCATGCTGAGAGGAAAGGAGATCTCTGAGGATATCAGGAGGAGGGTTGTGAGAGCACATCAGTCTGGGAAAGGCTATAAAATCATCTCAAAAAGATTGAGCTCCATCAGTCCACTGTGAGGCAAATCATTTACAAATGGAGATCATTTAACATGACAGCAACTCAGCCTAGAAGTGGACGCTCTTCCAAAATAAAAAGAGCCACAAGAACAATAATAAATCTGGTAAAAGCCAACCCAAACATAAGATCTGGAGATTTGCAGACCTCCCTTGCTGCATCTCAAGTGACTGTGCATGCTTCAACAACAATAAGAAGAACACTGAATAGAAATGCCTCTGCTCTCAAAAGATAACTTTGACAGAGACCACCTGGACAAACCTGAAGGTTTCTGGTAGTTCATTCTCTGAACCGATGAGTCCCAAATGGACTGTTCTGGTCATAATCAACACCACTATGGTTGGCGAAAATCCAACACTGCCTACCACCAAAATAACCTTATCGCAATAGTCAAGCATAGTGTTGGGAATGTCAAGATCTGGGGCTGCTTTTCCTCCTCTGGACCTGGATGACTCCACATCATTAAGGGAACCATGAAGTCTGAGGTGTACCAGGAGATTCTTGAACAGAACGTCAGGCCATCAGTCAAGGAGCTAAAGTTGGGCCGGAAATGGGTCTTCCAACAAGACAAGGACCCAAAGCATTCAAGCAAATCTACCAAAGAATGACTCAGGAGAAAGAAGATTTGTGTTTTGGGTTGGCCAAGTTAAAGTCCTGACCTAAATCCAATCGAGATGGTGTCGCAGGACCTGAAGCGGGCAGTTCATGCCAGACACCCCTCAATCCTCACTCAATTGGCTGAGTTCTGTAAGGGGGAGTGGGCAAAAATCCCTCAAAACAGATGTCAGAGACTGATTACTGGCTATAGGAGACGTTTACTCCAAGTTATCACTGCTAATGGAGGTGCCACAAGCTATTGACTAAAGGGGTTCACATATTTTTGCACACATCAAATCTGAGTTAAATAAACCACTTTTGTTAAATAAACAATGAAAATATATAATTTACTTGGAATGTATTTATTATGAATTGGGGTTTAGATGAGGATTTTATATGTTTATTTTAATATTTTATAGCAAAACTAATGACTAGCACTGTAGGATTCACATACTATCAAGCAGCACTGTACTATAAACCTGATCGAGTGACTTGGCAATGAAAATAATAGGGGGGAAATGGTCGCCTAGCAACTAGTGTACCAAGCACTCTACTCCATTTCCTTGCCTTGTGTTGCGCTACACTGCCTTCCCCCACCATCTCTGGTCTACTCATTGTTCCAACTACTCCTGGCTTATTATGGGACTCTTTCAGAGCCCAATCAGCCCAGAAAATTCCTCTGTCACGCATTGTTCCACTCATCACATTACAAGTCATCAGAGGGCTCTCATGGGCTAACTCAAATGTGTGAATAATTATTATTAATCACTAAGAAGGAACTCTGAAGTATCCTCTCAGGGGGGAAAACAATCTAATTAAGTGTCTGATTCAGTAGAATAGTGGGAGAATGTATCTAGTCTTATTATTTATGGTGTGAAGTTTGAACATTTATTTCTCAGTAAAGTGTCTTCGTCCTCTTTAGTTTGAATTGACCATTGTGTGCGTGCTCGTGCGTGTGCGTGTGTGTGTGTGTGTGTGTGTGTGTGTGTGTGTGTGTGTGTGTGTGTGTGTGTGTGTGTGTGTGTGTGTGTGTGTGTGTGTGTGTGTGTGTGTGTGTGTGTGTGTGTGTGTGTGTGTGTGTGTGTGTGTGTGTGTGTGTGTGTGTGTGTGTGTGTGTGTGTGTGTGTGAGAGAGAGAGAGAATATCCTGCTCTTTCTCCTGGGAGATGTAACAGCGGATGTTCTGTCCAAGGTACTCTCAGCCCCTCCATGAGGAGATTGCCCTTCACAAACATCTGAAGCACAAGAATATTGTGCAGTACTTGGGCTCCATCAGCGAGAATGGTTTTATCAAGATCTTCATGGAGCAGGTTCCCGGAGGTAAGAGGGCTATCCGTGCAGCATTAGAAAGGTAAAATTATCTTGTCAATGCCCAACCATTTCTTATAAGCCCATGTTGCATCTTTACTCAGTGAAAGACAACAAGAAGCAACTACATTTCCTCCACTACACCTAGAAACAAATAAAAACACATATCTTGTCTGATTTATGTAATACGTATCCTGGCTTACTGATTGAATGCACTACCGTCCTACTGATAGTAAACCAGAATGTATTTATATGTATTCGACTTTGTCCTGTGGTTTGCCTCCAGGAAGCCTGTCTGCTCTGCTGAGGTCTAAATGGGGCCCTCTGAAGAACAACGAACCCACCATCGGCTTCTACACCAGACAGATCCTGGAGGGACTCAAATACCTCCATGACAACCAGATTGCTCACAGAGACATCAAGGTGAAGCCTGGTCTATTTCAAAGCCTTTGGCCAATGTGCAGTATGCGCCTAGACAGTAGGGAGGCCACATTCATGTCGGTGGTACAGAAATGATTTGATTTGTAAGTGGCGCCTGGTTCTAGTATGATGACTTCCCCTTATCATCCTACCGGAAGGTTAACGTGACGTGGCATAACTCAATCTCAGTCATAAATAATAAAACACACTGACCACACTCCCATCCCATAATAGAAACATTAATTTAGGTTAGCATACTCTTTCTCACATACCCAGGACAAGATAGGCCTCTAAATTCTGCCTCATTTAACAATAGTGTCTCATCAAATGACCTTAACAGCCATTTACGTCAAGTGGTGAATATAGCCCACTGTAACAACTGTTGCTGATTGCCTTCTAGGAAATACCTTAGATTACTAGGCTGTTATCATAGTCATTGGGTTAAGTCTAATGAATGGAGATTACTTGGAATGGAGCTCTTTTATAATCCTCTTGGTTGTCTTTATATCCACAGGGTGATAATGTGCTCATAAACACATATAGCGGAGTTCTGAAGATATCTGACTTTGGTACCTCTAAAAGGCTGGCTGGGATCAACCCATGGACTGAGACTTTCACTGGTATGTACTGGTCTGCCTGACTGGGTTTATAACAACTGGTGTTTATTGGTCTGCCTGACTGGGTTAATAACAACTGGTGTGTACTGGTCTGCCTGACTGGGTTAATAACAACTGGTATGTACTGGTCTGCCTGACTGGGTTCATAACAACTGGTGTGTACTGGTCTGCCTGACTGGGTTAATAACAACTGGTATGTACTGGTCTGTCTGACTGGGTTTATAACAACTGGTATGTACTGGTCTGTTTGACTGGGTTTATATCAACTGGTATGTACTGGTCTGTCTGACTGGGTTTATAACAGCTGGTATGTACTGGTCTGTCTGACTGGGTTTATAACAACTGGTGTGTACTGGTCTGTCTGACTGGGTTTATAACAACTGGTGTGTACTGGTCTGTCTGACTGGGTTTATAACAGCTGGTATGTACTGGTCTGTCTGACTGAGTTTATAACAGCTGGTATGTACTGGTCTGTCTGACTGGGTTTATAACTGGTCTGTATAACCACTGAGCTTCCTCTCCCTACATTGTCAAAAAATGCCTTGATGGAACAGGTTGTTTGAAAATGGGCTGAACCCTCAACCAAAACAGTGATCCCACTCACTATTTACAATTATAGTTCTGCTGAGATTTAATCTCTAAGAAACTATTTGTGTTGTGTGTTTGAGGATTTATCTTGTTTTAGCTCATCATCCTGTAAATTACGTATCTCAGAATAGCCTGCCGTTGATATTCAGAGTGGTCAGGTCAAGATGCCAGGGTTATGCCAGCGCTGACATTGTGGCAGCCAATGATAGCACAGCTTGACCCATTTGTTAAGACCATCTGATTGGAGCATAGAGATGCACCTTCGCATCCTGAAACCATCCAGTAGTCATTTTGTCCTGTTTAAGTTGTGCGTCAATGTGTCTCTCCCAGTTTCACCATAGCACTTAGCTTACCTTTTTAAAAGCTCTTTTGAAGCTCCACTTACAGTAGGCTATAATTAGACCTAAATAGACTCACTTCATCTAGAGTTACAATATGTAGCTCTTCTTTGTTGATTAGGCTATACTACTGAAACAGGCTAGCATTTAGCAGAATTTGACTTGCAGAGAATTAAACTTAGCCCTAGAGCTAGGGTTGCAAAATCCAGGAACTTTAAGTAAACCAGGATTTCTGGAAAACTAGGGAATTTATTGAATTTTCAGGAATTTTGCAGCCCTACCTAGAGTTCAACCTCATTAAAGTCACCTTAACCCTATACATTTTTACCTCCATTCCACCAGTATCCCTGCACATTGTAAATATGGTATTGGAACTGACCCTACATATAGTATGCTTACTTTCTTACTTATTGTGTTCCTATTTCTTCTTATCTCTCGTCTGTTTGTTTTATTATTGCATTGTCATTGATTATTGCATTAAATCTTGAACTTGAAAACCTGATTTTCTTGTATCAGCACTGATATGCACATTTTTACAAATGCAACTTGTAACTAGTAGCTGATATTTGTATAATATCCTGTCTGTTTGGTGTGTTGTTGTTTTGCAGGGACACTACAGTACATGGCCCCTGAGATCATAGATAAAGGCCCTCGAGGCTATGGCAAGCCTGCAGACATCTGGTCTCTTGGCTGCACCATCATTGAGATGGCCACTGGGAAACCACCCTTCTACGAGCTGGGCGAACCACAGGCCGCCATGTTCAAGGTCAGAGTTCAGAGGTCAATTAAAATTCAGTTCATTGACCTTAGTTCACTTTCCATTGGTGAATGGTGTTTTTGTCTGGCTGGCTTAAAATGTAGTAGTATCTCTATCAAAATGATGGCTTTGAATGATGATTTCACCCTCATTCTGTTGTTAATTGTGATGTATGGTTCTGATGACTTATTTCTCTCCGTAGTGATGTCAGATACAGAAATAGATCAAGTAAAATCACATTGTATTGTTTGCGTACACATATTTGCAGATGTTATCGCAGGTGCAGTGAAATGCTTATGTTTTTAGCTCTAACAGTGCAGTAGTACCTAGCAATACAAAACAATACACACACAAACAAACCAAAAAAAAATATATATATATATGGGGGTGGCAGCATCATGTTGTAGGGGTGCTTTGCTGCAGGAGGGACTGGTGCACTTCACAAAATAGATGACATCGTGAGAAAGAAAAGGATGTGGAAATATTGAAACAACATCTCAAGACATCAGTCAGGAAGTTAAAGCTAGGTCGCAAATGGAACTTCCAAATGGACAATGACCCCAAGCATACTTCCAAAGTTGTCACAAAATGGCTTAAGGACAACAAAGTCAAGGTATTGGAGTGGCCATCACAAAGCCCTGACCTCAATCTAAGAGAAAATGTGTGGGCAGAACTGAAAATGCGTGTGCGAGCAAGGAGGGCTACAAACCTGACTCAGTTACACCAGCTCTGTCAGGAGGAATGTGCCAAAATTGACCCAACTTATTGTGGGAAGCTTGTGGAAGGCTACCGGAAACATTTGATGCAAGTTAAACAATTTAAAGGCAACGCTACCAAATACTAATTGAGTGTATGTAAACTTCTGACCCACTGGGAATGTGATGAAAGAAATAAAAGGTGAAATAAATCATTCTCTCAACTATTATTCTGACATTTCACATTCTCAAAATAAAGTGGTGATCCTAACTGACTTAAGACAGGGAATTTTTACCAGGATTAAATGTTAGGAATTGTACAACAAAAAAAAATGAGTTGAAATGTATCGGGCTAAGGTGTATGTAAACTTCCGACTTCAACTGTATATACATACATACATAAGTATGTGGACACCTGCTCATCGGACATCTCATTCCAACATCATGGGCATTAATATGAATTTGGCCCCCCCTTTGCTGCTGTAACAGCCTCCACTTTTCTGGGAAGGCTTTCCACTAGAATTTGGAACATTGCTTCCATTCAGCCACCAACATTATTGAGGTCGGGCACTGATGTTGGGCAATTAGGCCTGGCTCACAGTCAGCATTCCAATTAATCCTAAAGGTGTTCGATGGGGTTTCTTCCACACTGATCTCGACAACCATTTCTGTATGGACCTCGCTTTGTGCACGGGGGCGTTGTCATGCTGAAACAGGAAAGGGCCTTCCCCAGACTGTTGCCACAAAGTTGGAAGCACAGAATCATCATGTCATTGTATGCTGTAGGGTTAAGATTTCCCTTCACTGGAACTAAGGTGCCTAGCCCAAACCATGAAACAGTCCCAGACCATTATTCCTCCTCCACCAAACTTTACAATTGGCACTATGCATTGGAGCAGGTAGCGATCTCCTGGCATCCACCAAATCCAGATTCAACCTTTGGGACTGCCAGATGGTGAAGCATGATTCATTGTGCTTTTCTTTCATAAACAAGAACATTCCTAAGTGACCACAAACTTTAACGGTAGTGTACATAGGGCAGCAGTCTCTAAGATGCAGGGTAAAGTACCAGGTGGTAGCTGGCTAGTAACACTGACTAAGGTTCAGGGCAGGGTACAGTATGATAAACAATGTTTTTCAGTCTCTCCATCACAGTTTTGATGTACCTGTACTGTAGATGGTTGCGGGGTGAACGGGCCGTGGCTCGGGTGACTGAGGTCATTGATGATCTTCTTTGGCCTTCCTGTGACACCAGTTGCTGTAGATGTCCTGGGGGGGAGGCAGTGTGACCCGGTGAGCATTAGGCTGTCTGCATCACCCTCTGGAGAGCCCTGCGGTTGTGGATGGTGCAATTGCCGTACCAGGCGGTGATACAGCCCGACACAATGCTCTCAAAGGTGCATCTGTAGAAGTTTGTGAGTGACTTATGGACCAAGCCAAATTTCTTCAGCCTCCTTCGATTGAAGAGGCGCTGTTGGGCTTTCTTCACAACACTGTGTGAAGGGACCATTTCAGATCGTCAGTGATGTGCATGCCGAGGAACTTGGTGGCCCTGTGGATGGGGGTGTGCTCTCTCTGCTGTCTCCTGAAGTCCACGATCAGCTCCTTCATTTTGTTGATGTTGAAGGGGAGGTTATTTTCCTGGCACCACTCTGCCAGGGATCTCACCTCCTCCCTGTAGGCTGTCTTGTTGTTATTGGTAATCAGGCCTACCACTTTTGTGTCGTCAGCTATCTTGATGATTGAGTTTGAGAATGCATGGCCACGCAGTTCTGGGTGAATAGGGAGTACACGAGGGAGCTGAGCATGCACCCCCATGTTTAGGATCAGAGTGGCGAAGGTGTTGTTGCCTTCCTTCACCACCTGTGGTTGGCCCGTCAGGAAGTCCAGGATCCAGTTGCACAGGGCGTGGTTTAGACCCAGGGCCCCAAGCTTAATGATTAGCTTGGATAGGACTATGATGTTGAAGGGTAAGCTGTAGTCGATTAACAGCATTCTTACCTAGGTATTCCTCTTGTCCAGGTGGGATAGGGCAGTGTGATGGTGATTGCGTCGTCCTTGGATCTGTTGGGGCGGTATGCAAAGTGTAGTGGGCCTAAGGTGTTGGATAAATTGGAGGTGACATGATCCTTAACTACCCTCTCAAAACACTTCATGATGACAGAAGTGAGTGCTACGGGGTGATAGTCATTTAGTTCAGTTACCTTCACTTTCTTGGGTACAGGAACAATGCTGGACATCTTGAAGCCAGTGGGGACAACAGACTGGGATAGGGAGAGATTGAATATCTCCTTAGACATTCCAGCCAGCTGGTCTGCACCAGCTCTAAGGACACGGCTTGGAATGCCATCTGGGCTGGCAGCCCTGCGAGGGTTAACACACTTAAATGTCTTACTCACATCGGCCACAGAGAACGAGAGCTCACAGCCCTTGTAAACGGCAGTGGCCCATGTCTCCAGCTCAGTGTTTTCCTCGAAGCAGGCGAAGAAGGTGTTCGCGACTTGGCTGGCTTTCCCTTTATAATCCTTGATTGTCTGGAATCCCTGCCACATATATCTTGTGTCTGAGCCATTGAATTGCGACTCCATGTACTGTCATTTTGCCTCGTTGATTGCCTTATGGAGGTCAGAGCTGGTCTGTTTGTACTCGTCCATGTTCCCGGTCACCTTGCCGTGGTTAAATGCAGTGGTTCCCAATTTCATGCTGCCATTTATCTACGGTTTTTGGTTTGGATCATTTCTAATCGTCACAGTGATAACAACATCCTTTATGCACTTCCTGATGAACTCAGTCACCTAGTCAGTGTATACGTCAATATCGGAGTGGACCCGGAACATTTCCCATTCCGTGGGATCAAAACAATCTTGAAGCATAGATTCCGATTGGTCAGACCAACATTGAACAGTCCTTACCACGGGTACTTCCTGTTTAAGGGAGGGGAGGGCCTTTTAGCCATCCCGGAAGGGAGTGTAGCAATGATCCAGAGTGTTTGATGCGCAAGTAGCACAGAAGTGTTGATCAAATCTCAGTAGCGTTTTCCTCAGATTTCCTTTATTAAAGTCCCCAGCTACAATAAATGCGGCCTCGGGATATGCGGTTTCCAGTTTGCATAAAGTCCAGTGTAGTTCATTGAGAGCCGTCGCAATGTCGGCTTAGGGGGGAATATACACAGCAGTGATCATGACAGATGGCTGTCCTTACACGCCTCCAGGCACATTCCTCCATGGTTGAATCACCAGGACAGTACTATCCCAAACATAGCATGCTGTCAGCACTGTGTTTGTAACGGAAAAAAGCTCAACTTTTTGTGGATATTAGCTATAAAAAAAACAAGTGTGATTGGATTACATATTTATCCAACTGTGAGATTAGACCTAGTACCTGGAGATAGACTGTGTAATACAGTCTATCCTTTGTGTTGTTTTAAGTCTCTGTTCCACTGATGAGCCCTCCTCAAGCTTTTTCCACTTGTATAAATCTGAAGTGGAAATTTCAAGTGTTTCCCTCATCAGCAATATTCCATAGACCGGACATATGTAGTCCATTAAACACTAGAGCTAGTGATTCAACTGGGTGGTCTGCAGAGTGTGATGGAGATCATGTTGAATTCAGGACAGAATGACAGACATGTCCATGAATTACAGTAGTAAATTGCTGTGGATTTTGCAGTGCTTTTAAACCACTATTTTGAAGCAGGTTGTATAGATCGCTAATGCAACACATGTAGCCATCTTTTAGAAGACTTTCAGCAGCTATTCTGTCTGTCTCATCCTGTGTGACTTAAAGTGCAGATTCATCATTGGTCAATGCTTTTACTATGCAATGGCTTGTTGTGCAGATGAGAACGCATTTGGCAACAATCCTCACATAAACTTTCCTGCACCACCTTGGAAGGTCTCGACTGGGAGGGGCATTACATTCCTAATCTCAAGCCTACATTCGGAAGCAATGTTTGGAATTTGTAGTGCCTATCATCAGACGAGCTTCTTGCCTGGAGTTGCTGCATTTTGTCCTTCACTGTCAACTTGACCTCCTGTACTATGATGGCATGAGCTCACCTGCATAGTGTTACTGTGCCACAGAGCTATGGGTTACAAGAGATCAGTTTACCCACTAACTAATGTCACCTCAATCAAGCCAACTCTCCTCTGACTGACTGCCATCTCTGAGGTCCCCTTCATATTGTCCTGTATGCTCTTAGCATATGGAGCATATTGTCCTGTATGCTCTTAGCTTTACTAAGACTTGGTAGGTGATTTGGCTAGGTCACTTGACTTGTTGTTTTGACTTGACTGCAGGTTAGGCCCTTAGCTCTAACATGGCTGGGTTTCATCTTGGCTGCAGGTTAGGCCCTTAGCTCTAACATGGCTGGGTTTCATCTTGGCTGCAGGTTAGGCCCTTAGCTCTAACATGGCTGGGTTTCATCTTGGCTGCAGCTGCAGGTTAGGCCCTTGGATCTAGCATTATTGTGCTGTTTTATTTTGGCTACAGGTTGGCATGTTCAAGATCCATCCTGAGATCCCAGATTCCATGTCAATGGAGGCCAAGGCCTTTATCCTACGCTGCTTTGAACCCGACCCCGACCAGAGGGCCACCGCCCTGCACCTGCTCACTGATGAGTTCCTCACCGTCACCAGCCGCAAGAAGAGGGGCAAGAGTGGCTTTACAGGTAGCTAGGACAATGCGTCACCGGTTAATCAATGAAGTAGTTTGTAGAATATAGATATATCTGAGTAGAAAGACAATTGCTATTAGATACTTTATGTTGTAGATACTTTTTGTTGTTGTTTCTGCACAATTCATATCATGGAATAAAAACATCTCTGTTTTTCTCCTAAGCTCTGACACCAGGAGGTTCAGGTGAGTTAATTTGAGCGCCTTTCTGAGCTGCTTCCTCTTTAGAGCACACTGAGTCTGCGCCTAACGACATTAGGCTAAACCAATTGTCATGTTGACTACACTACTCTGAGATTATTCATTCACAGAAGTAGTACTGTACTGTAAAAGAACCAAAAAGCTCTGGTTTTCTTTGTGTAACAGTGGTGTAACTGTGCCCACCTGCCTATACCTGTCTCTGTGCCCTCCAGAGTACCTGCGCAGCATCTCTCTGCCAGTGCCTGTGGTGGTGGAGGACACCAGCAGCAGCAGTGAGTACGGCTCCGTTTCCCCTGAGAACGACCTCAACACCAACCCCTTCAGCTTCAAGCCCAGCACCAAGTGTTACAGTGATCGGGACGTCAAAGCTACCCGCTCCCTGTTCCTCAGGTAACACAACATACAGTCAGCACCATATGTATTTGTGAAGCTAGCATTTTCACTCCAGAATTTTGTGTTTGAGATCAGAAAAACACACTAACACTGCACCTCTGCCATCTCAATTCATCTGACAAAAAGCAATGCCAAAAAAAATCAATCTGGAGGAAAGAGATAAACGCTGACTCTCTGTACATTATCTGGAAATAATGGACAATGTAGGTATCTTGTACATCTACGGAGTACATTAGTTCCAGATAATGTACAGAGTCATTTATCCCATTTATAACACGATGCCAAAGAATGTCATGTAATATTTGGAACTTTGTTGTTCTCCTGTATAAATATATATATTTTTAAAACCTGAGGTCTCTTTAATCTAACCTGTGTTCCCCACCAGTATCCCAGTGGAGAACTTTGAGGACCACAGTGCTCCTCCATCTCCTGATGAGAAGGACTCTGGCTTCTTCATGCTGAGGAAGGACAGCGAGAGGAGGGCCACTCTGCACTGCATCCTCACTGAGGACAGAGACAAGGTGGTGTCCAACCTTGTGGAGGCTCTCAAACAGGTCAGTAAGCATCTAGTCTAGTAGTGGACAGTGTGAGGGGTAGCCTGGGCCCAGTTCAGTTTTTTTCCCTGGTATGTCACGCGGCATGACAATGACCATAGTAGTTGGCAAGACAGCACATACAGATCTGGGACCAGGCTAGATGAGGGGCTTTCTCAGGGTAAAACAAAACCCTTATCATATGTACTCCTTTCTTCACCCTCCTCTCATCACCCCTCTCTCCATCCGTCTCTCCCCTGTCTGTGCAGGGTTCTGAGACATCGGACACTAAGTTGAGACATCAGCATATCTCCACCCTGGTGGTCAGTCTGGGGGACTTTGTGCGCATGGCGGACAGGAAGATCATAGCCAACACCCTCTCCCAGCTCAAACTGGAGCTAGACTTTGACAGCACGGCCATTAGCCAACTACAAGTGGTGCTATTTGGGTTCCAGGATGCAGTAAGTGCCCTTTCTTCACCTATTAGTAGGTCTCTCTATAAGCATTACATGGCCTATGATAATTAAAATATCCCATTGTCTATTTGTCCACTGTGAATGGCTTGGAATTGAAATTGTCCTTGTATAGACCAAAGGCTCTGGAGACATTGAAGTATGATTCAAGGGGGTTTCGTAAACTGTTCACAGCTGAATTATGTCACCATGCTGCCATTGTTTAAACAAACAGTTCAGACAATTGACTGTGAAACACTTTTGACCTTTAAGAAAGGGTAATAGAAGGGAAATGTGTCAGCTTAAAGCACATCATTTAAAGAGGCTGATTCTGTCCTCTGCCTCACAAATACAATTATGCAAATGAAATGACACTAGCCTGTAGCTGCCTGTGGGAGGCAGAGGTTGAAGCTGCCTCAGTCAATACTGAGCTCTGATTCCCCCTAGTGGATACATATGAAACCAGCTCTGGTCTATAGGGTACATTGTCTGCGAAAGATTACTATCAATTCACGATACAAACTTGTTTTTCACACTTGGATTTTCCAGAATGCATGGCTTTTTATAAATGGCTGTCTCTCTTTTTTTCTGGGAAATGCTGTTTCCGTAGACTCATTATATAGGGGGATATCTCAGATATCTGCAACCACCACACGCAATGTAAACAGACACCCGCTGGAGTCAAGCCTGTTTTCCTTTCCACGAATGTGTGGATACTGGTAGATGTGGATGCATACCCGTAGTACATGTGGATACCCGTAGTACATGTGTAGCTGTTTATTAATGGATGAATTGTCTGTCTGTCTGTCTCTGTCTCTGTCTCTGTGTCTGTGTCTGTCTGTCTGTCTTTGTGATTGATTGACCAATGCGTCGCCAGGTAAACAAAGTACTACGAAACCACAACATCAAGCCCCACTGGATGTTCGCCCTGGACAATATCATCCGTAAAGCGGTACAGACTGCCATCACCATCCTGGTGCCAGGTAATAGCTGTGCCTCCAGCCACAGAGTTTTAAATGACATTTTAACCAGGACACTGGTTGCCAGCTAAACATAAGAGTATGACTTTGAACAGTGCCCCAATCTAATCATAACATATATGTGTAACCTTGAATACAGAAATGCACTAGATACTATGTAAATGGGGCATTTAACAAGAATATGTGTCTACCAGTCAGATGTCATTATAACAATTGCATTTAAAGATTATTTTAATCATAGAGGGATCTTTATTGAGGCTTGTGATGTTGCTGTCTTAATCTTTCATGTTACCTCTTTCAAGGTGCAGTTTAGCTGTTGGATATTGACTAGTTTTCATGATATTGCTAGTATTGCTGTAAAGGTGTAAAGATATAACACGTGTCCTTGCCCAGAGCTAAGGCCCCACTTCAGCCTGGCCTCGGAGGATGACCCGGCCGACCAGGATAACATTGACGATGACGTGGAGCCTGAGGATAACTCCGCCCATCAGTGCAGAGCCCCTCCCAACACTGCCCATGACAACACGGTTGCCACCTCCGGCGTGAGCACGCTCAGTTCCACCGTCTCAAACAGATCCCATAATGCCCAGTGCTCCGTCACCATGGAACTAGGCAGGATGAAGCTGGAAACCAACAGGTGGGTCATCGTGCTGTCACAACAATGATAATGACTGTCAGACACAAAACCAGAAATTTATTCAAACAAGTCATGAACAATCTTTGCTACTAACTCCACATCTGTGACCAATCAGTAGTAGATATTGCCTGTAGCTTCACATTATTTCCTCACCAATGTAAATTATGTCATGTAGAAGGGCCCCAACACAGGGGCCTAAACACAAATATGTTTATTTTCATCATGGCGCCTGCAGTAGCCGTGTTTAGTAGTACTGTGTTTCCTCATTGAATGACCCTGTCTCCCCCTCCCCTCCTCTCTCCCTGCTGTGTCGCCCCAGGCTGATGGAGCAGTTGCTGGCGAGGGAGAGAGAGTACCAGGCTGTTCTCCAGCATGTCCTGGATGAGAGGGAACAGGAGATCAAACTACTGAGGATCCGCTCAGAACCCATTGGTGAGCACATCCCAACATACACTAGTACACACCTTTATCTGAGAGCACAAGAGCATTAAAAAATATGCTTTTTAAATGCCTAATGGAATTATTTATACAACACAAACATCAGGAAACAGACAATTCATATGATTTGATATGTCTACTATGATTAGTTATAGTTGTACTTATGTGTGTGACAGATATGCCTACATCATCTGTGAGCCAGAAGAGCCGGTCCACTGTGAGCCATGGTGACCCAGAGCTGATCAAGTGGCTGAGACTCCATGGGGCTGACGATGACTCCATGGACAGGGTAGGTCCTGAGGAAGCCCCGCCCCCGGCCACGTCTGTTTTAAATGGGTACATTATGTGAACAAACTCACGTCCATGTAATCCTATACTAAAGTAAACAGTGTGCATTGTTGTAAAGCTGTTCAAACTAATGGCCTGGGTGTACCTGGAGGCTATTCATTAATTGTTAGTTCGCTTTATGCATACTGTATGTGTAAAACCTTTATAACAGATACACAGTTGAGCACCATCTATTGGCCGAGCTTAATCTCTTTAAGGTACAAATGATTTTACCCATGATCCATCTTCCATTTTGTAGATTTTGACCGAGGATTACACTTTAGATGACCTTCTCCAGTATGTGATGAGAGACGACTTGAAGAGTTTGGGATTAAGGTATACAACATACAGTATTCTCTCCTACACTGTCAAATATCCAGCCGTGTCAAATACCTGATTGAAACACTGTAATATCTCAAGTCCGTCTTCATCTTTCTCTTGTTTTCCTCTTCAGAGGTGGGATGCTGTGTAAGTTATGGAAGGCCATTACAGACTACAGACAGAAGCCAGTGTGAGGAGTCCTCGTGTGGAGTTAGCTACCTCCACAGTACAGGATCTTCACCACAAGCACAACAACAACAACTCAAAGTATTCTCCTCAACACTCACCACTGCACTTTAATCTCAGTATTTATCAGACCAAGACTCAGTCCTGATGGGGGACAGTTCCAGTGTAGTCTATCATGTATTGAGTATTGACACATGAGTTGTTTTTTGGAAATTCCTATTTTCAAATGGAGTTAAGTGCCACTGGTTTTATAATGTTCAACAGTTATGACACCTGCGCCAAGATTTACAGGGCAAATCATGAAACATATCTGAGAATTTAACCTTTAAATGTTATTTGGTTGTGGAATTTTCTCCTTACTATCATGTGTTTACTAGCATGAGATTGACCATTTTCTAAAACAAGCCTGAGAGACAAAATATAACGTTAACTGATGTGTTTGAGCTTCTGTACATTATCTTGATAAACAGCATTGTTATTGCTAGTGGCTTCTTATCACTATTTTATTTAAATGTGTTTTATGGATGTTCCCTGCTCTCATTGTCATCACTGCATGCCTGGCCTTTTGTACTTGTTTAACTGGCGTTGAAGGATTTTAAACATCATAGCTCTTGACTTTTGTTCAAGTCATTTTTTTACGTAATTTACAATGTTAGGTATATTTTGTTATTTTTTGGGGGTAAATTATGCAAATATATAGCACATTTTATTAACAGTAAATTACTATTTTCAGTGACACAATTTACAAATGGCTAGATGTATAAAATATGTAATGCAAATTTGTGTTTGAGGGTTCACAGCAAAACTGGAGCTGTTATAAGCCTTCTCACTTAAACCCTTATATCCGCCACCCCGTTTGACCTGGAGACTTTAAACTTTGTAAGTAGCTGTCTTTCTTCATGCTGAACAAATTTGCCTCAAGGACCCATAAGGTGCGTCAGGATAGATTTTTTTCCAAACTTGAAACTTATTCACATGAACCATAGGACCGTATTTTTGTTGAAATGTGTCCGTTTTGTTTCATATTCATGATAGATTGATGACATTATTTGTGCAAAAACATATTATTGTGTAAACAAAACCGTGTCTTGAAAACTTAACTGTGAAATAAAGGGTAAACTGAAATAATGCTTAGGGACTATTATGGCCCTTACATTTCAACAACTGAACACAAATAATGTGTCCTGGTTATAAAATTTTAACAGGTCTAGTAGTCTAATAATATTAAATAGATATTCAGTTCTTCTTTAATCCTGCAGATATATCTCTATCATAGGGAGATGTATAAAACCAAAACTGACTGAATGTGAAACATCATTAATGCTAAGGGATTGGTCAAAAGATGGCTGAGTTATTGATAAATCAGGAAATCAGATTTTACGTGTCCATTTAAACAACTGCAGATCCACTCCACAGTGGCCTATCAACGTGAAACTTGTCATCACTATCATGGACATCCCTAACATGAACCACACTGACTTTAGTATTGATCTTTCAATAAACAAGGAAACTATTAACAACTCATTCTTTGCATATGTAATGCTAATGCTCAAAATCATCTTCCCCTTATGAACCATATGTCAGATTAACTCCAGATGTTGTATTTAGACTCATGGTTGCACATAAAGGATAGATAGTTCCTACATGACAGAGTGCTTGCTTTGTTACCCAACCGATCGTGTCCTTTTTGTCATCCTGTGAACCCTATCCAATTGCTGCTTGCAGCCATATTTGATAGATTTGATTGATACTGGCAATGGAACAAAATTGTCAGAGGACCCAATTAATATTTTACTCTGTAAAATGTATGGAGTTTTATTTAGCCTGCTTTCATTTGTAGCCTATATCTTATCTTTAAAAATGCAAATGCTTTAAATCAAATGTATATGTTTGAATGAAAATCAGAACTGAAAACCCATTTTCATATTGTTATACCACCAACCTGTTCCTTTTTTATTTAAAATATTTCTGTCAGAAATACACGTTTTGTTCAAAGGTTTCCGTTTTGTTTCATATTCATGATAGATGTATTACTTTATTTGTGCAATAACATATTGTTGTGTAACACAAAAATGTGTCTTAATGTAAATGTGAAATAAAGTGTCAGCTGAAATAATGAACCGAAAACAAATAATGTGCTATGATTTCAAAATATTCACAGGTCTAATAGCCAAATAATAGTGAGTAAATATAATTTTTATTACTCTTGCAGACATATCTCTGTCATAGGAAGTTGCATAAAAGCAAAACTGACAGGTGTGCAGAGACTGAACACTGTGACGTCAATTATTTATTTTGGCCTCCAATCGCTGTGGATGTCCTGCGCTACAGATGTTGTGCGCTCCCTGCGCAGTGTTATCATGATACGGACAAACGGCCTTTAGCACCGCATGTTTTTTAAAGAAGCAAAGGTGCTCACCTGTGATTCGAGATGATTGGATATGAAACAATATGATGCTTTTTCTTTTGCGTTATATGTTTTTTGTGTTGAAATAAGGGCCTCTCATCCGTCGTGAAAATAGCTCTGAGGGATGCCATTTAACTGCGTAAACATAATGGCTTTGGCTGAGCATCATCGACTCATTACGTGTGTGCTGCTGTTCTGTATAGTGACTAGCATTCAAACCCGGTTCTCTCAAACATTAGACTTGAAATCTAAAATATCGGGGGTGGAAGAGCTCTTAGAGGAATTCCGCAAGCAGCTCCAACAGGACCCGACGTATACCAGGGAGGAGGAAGAGGTAGTTGACGTCTGTCTGGCTGATTTCAACGCCGTAGAGGAGCACATCATCCGAGCAACTGCCTCCATTGAGCAGGGAGCCACCTTCCTCTCGGCTCCTGACCGGGTGTACAGTTGGAAAGACTGTCTCCATGCCTGCTGTGCAGACCCTCACTGCACGGTGGCGGTGGTCCAGGGGGACATGAGGCAATCGGACGAAAGCCTCAGCTGCTATTTGTTCAGCTGCACCTATAGAAATAAAAACGTTTGTTCATTCGCAGCACAGGCAGGGTTTAGCACCTACAGTCGGGCTCACAATACAACAGGACACCTCATCTCCTCCAGTGGCAATGGAGATGTGAACAAATTGGTCAATTTGATTAGGAGACCTGAGGAAAACCCTAGAGTTGATGATGGCACTCAAATGCCAGGTGAGGTGCTGTTAATTATATTGAATATAAATCACAGGTTTTCAATAAGATACAATATAAATGCATGTGTATTGCTTATGACAAAACATTCATAATACATAACTGGTTTCTGGTAATTCTGTTCTCACAACCACTAGCAATTATCAGACTGGTGTTTGGCTTGGGTTAATAATTTGCTATTGCCCCCTGCTTCTAAAATGAGATTTAATCTGAGTGAGTCCAGGTATGTTTGACAAGGTTGGTTCTGACTGGGCTGTTTTCAGACATGGACGAGCCGCCCCGCAGTAATGCCGGCCAGGATGTAGTTATCCAGCTGCCCACTGACTGTGCAGTACTGGATGGCCGGGACAGTGTGGCCGACCATGGGGTCACCCGTTACGAATGGGCCCTGGTGAAGGGTGAACCGGCCATCAACATGAAGGTAAACACTAACACTGAAGAGTGCACTGAAAACAATGAAGCAGGTGTCATTGGTTAAAAATGTAATTTAGAGGCTATCCAGCAGCCGGAGCGTGGCCCGGGTCTGCCCGAAAAAATTGCCGGCAAGTGAGCTGGCAACTGGAGGGTTGCTGGTTTCAAATCCTAGATGCCATTGCCTGCCGGTGTGCCCTTGAGCAAGGCACTTCACCCCCAACAACAACAGCTCCACAGGCGACCAGTTGCTGGTAACCTCCTCTCCAACCGGTATGCCGGTATGTATGTGTGTCCTGTCTGAAGATGGATGACGAGGAGGAGACCTGTCTGACGATTGTGGCACGTTTTGTGAGCATGGAGATGCCAGACTAGTAAATTGGGCTAACAAACAGAAGTTAGGTTTTGTAGAAATGCCATCAGTGCATGTTCTGCAAACAATACAGTGGATGAATGCGCGGCATGAGCGTGGTGAGCAGATAGACGTGGTTATGGACAGCGAGGAAGAAGGAGAAGAGCTGAGTGGAGGGAAGATGTGTGTTGAGGAAGAATGGTGCCAAGTACAACAAACCGTACTCTGCTGTCTCTGTAATTGAACCTGACGAAATGAGGATGAATATCTGTGGTGGCAGGTGTGAAGAACTCTGAGTCTGGGACTCGTCTGAATGGTCATGCAAAGGATGATTTTTATTTTTATTTTTTTATTTTACCTTTATTTAACCAGGCAAGTCAGTTAAGAACACATTCTTATTTTCAATGACGGCCTGGGAACAGTGGGTTAACTGCCTGTTCAGGGGCAGAACGACAGATTTGTACCTTGTCAGCTCGGGGGTTTGAACTCGCAACCTTCCGGTTACTAGTCCAACACTCTAACCACTAGGCTACGCTGGCCCAGTAGGAGCGAGATTTTGTGGGAAAGTTGATCCCTTACCTTTTGGCTGACCCATAAGTCTTAGGCTGGGTAGAAAACAAATTGGCTACTGTTAAATCGGTGAAGGTAGCTTGAAGTAGACTTGTGATGATTTAAAGTCTTTCTTCAGCCTAGAGAGAGCGGGCGCTTCGTGTCACACGCCTCGTGACAAGACCTGTGACTTGCTTTGCTCTCCAGAGCAGGGGGCGCCTTTGAATGGAGTGGTTACTGGGGTGGCGTTAAGTGTTGAGGTGGAGTTACTGAAATGGAATATTCCCTGTGTGTGATGCCCGCTGTTTGGTGCGACGCAGACCCGGTGGCGAGCGTGGTGGAACTGAGAAGACACTGTCTGTCCTTTTGGGTTTTGAAGCAGAGCCTTTACCTGAGAAAGCCATGTTAGTATATGTCAGTTATCCATTGATAGCATTTATGCCAAACCCACTAATGTATTTCAGACGCCAAGCTTATGGTCATGTTGCAGTGGTGTGTAGGAGGGAGATTCCGAGATGTGAGCAGTATGCAATGGGAGGGTATGGGACAAAGTAATATGTAGTATTGGTGGATAAAACAGTGTGTGCCAATGTTGCTGGGGATCAGAAATGCCTGGTGTGAGAGAGACAATTTGAGGTTGCCAGTGTCAGAGTAGAACAGAAGGTGTCGCATACTGAGGCAGTGAAGAGAGTAGAGGATGATGGGAAAAGAGTGAGTAGTAGGCCTAAGCTGATACAGAGTGGTATGGCTTCTTAGCATTCATTGCCATGGTTATCAACTGTACTTCAGAAATGGAACGTAAATCACAGAGAATAGATGATGTGGTGGCAGCTGCAAAGACTTGGGTGTACAAGTATTACTGCAGAAGTTACAAGGTGTGTTGAATGAAAGTAGTGGAATGGGTAGTTTTTTTTGTTTAAATTTTTTTTTAACTAAATAGTGATATATAGGTGTAAGGGGTTTGTTGGTGCAATTTTTCCCCTTTTCATTTTTGTATCACAAAATGTAATGAGATCGACCACACACTCCCGCTCAGTAGATGGCGACATGCACAAACAAATGTGCCAAAGCCATGATACCAAAGAAGACGTGTACTTCTGAGGGCTTGGGATAAAGCAGAAGTCACATTTCGTTTGGACCTTGTGTACAATTACCCAATAAAGTGATCTTCATCTTCATCTTAAAAGATGGGAAAACATAGTTTCGAGGAAAAACTTTCTCCTCAGAGTTGTAATCTTGAACGTCATAATGTTGCACTGTAGGTAGCTCTGACATGGTAGGTCTGAGAATCACGGCTGTCTCTTTGTTATAAAGTGAGCCATACACTTGAGGTATAGAGTATGGATGCTGTGTTTGCAATAGAAAACCGAGGTGTAGGCTAGGCTATAAAACAGGTCTAATTTAGAACACACACAGTTAGCAACTAACCTGATGTGTTTAGTTAGTCATGGGTAGTTAGTAGTTAGTCAACATGGATGTTTGCATGGTGCAGCCAGAGATCCATAATACACTGCTGCATATATGCAGATAAGAGGTTATTATTTCCCAACCTGACCCAGGGACAATAGCCCTATTGTGGGCTGAGAAGTGATGTGAGTTTTTAGTTATTGTGGAAAACTCGTCAGGAACATGACTCTCTTAACAAACTTGGCTCCGATAAATGCGTTGTGTCGTTATGACATGGGTCCATGAAACCAGCCCAATGTTTACAGTAGACTGCTTTCTGTCTAACATTTGATCCCTTTACCTCTGTAGGTGACCCAGCCAGGGTTACTGAAAATCAGTGGTCTACAGGAGGGTTCCTTTACCTTCCAGATGACTGTCACAGACACCGCGGGACAGAAGAGCTCAGACAATGTCACTGTGACAGTGCTGGCTCCAGAACACCAAGCTGAAGGTGACAAACACTTCAATCTCCTCTCTCACTGAAAGATATCACCAGCCAGATGTGCCTCCTCATGTTCCTCTATCATTCATTCGTGGATCTCGCCTCATTTCTGGCTAACATCAATAGCAATGTTTTGTTGTTGTGGTAAAATTGATTTGTGCTTTTCTGTGATCCTGTTGCCTGTAATGAGTACGAATGCATTACAGACAATGAACTTTGCACTGCAATTAAATCCTTGCCTCCATGGATTGAATCCATTGGATAATGAAAGCGAGCCTGCTATTTAGTGCTCAAACGAATTGAGCAGTGCTCCCCTAGTCAAATGTCTGGCTGCCTGATAGGGTCATACCCATATGAGCAGGCAGGGAATCATTGTAATCTATTCACTGCATTGAGGGGCCACGGATGAGATATGCACATATGGATGAGATAAGAAACTCAGTCTGGCGTTCAACTTACTCTTGAAAGTTGTAATAGTAGACAGCACAAGGTGCAATTTCGAAATAGAGACCTGTTTAAACTTGTTAGAAATGTCCATATCAACTAGCCCATGTCAGCTAACATTTTTCAGCTAGGTATTTTAGCCCATTTTGTTGTAATGTTTGAGTCAACGAAATATCACATGAACACACACAAGACATGACACAATGTGTAGGAATTGCAGGAAATGAGCTTTAAAACTTGTCTGGAGCTGTAGATCACTGTCACAAGGCCTATATATGAACCATGAATATCCTCAAAGACAGATGTTACAGGAACGTAATGGGTACAATGTACTATTATTATCCATTTTTTTCTGTCTTATCCCAAATTCCAACAAACATAAGATGGGTGACCTATTGAATACACAGAACAGCACTTTAACAAAGCAACCATAGGAAGGCTTTCAAGTATACCTGAGGACTGTCATACCATGACGGGAAGCAGAATTGTCCAGAACGCTCTGACGAGGATTTCTGCCAGAGCTGTGAGTCACTCAGTCTGTCTTCCTCACACGGATAGCCACAGGGAGGCAGGAGCTCCTGGAAATGGTTCACTTCACTGTAAAAATAAAGGTTAACCCTGGGAATTGGCCTACATGGATAGGGCTAAATTGAAAAGTTTCTGAAATAATAAATCTGAAAAGCATATGCATAACCATGGTAGCAATAGAAAGGGAATAGTTTGGAGATAATGGGGAAGTTATTAGACCAAAGGTGAGGACACAACAGTTCACATGACGCAAGTGTGCATTTTACATTTACTGTACTTTTTTCCACATTTGATGATAATGAAATCTTCTGGATACATTCAGTAAGATGATAAGACAGTTCCTGTAAAATGTGGGATAGGTGCAATATAAAACCAAAAAATGACAAGGGTTTGAGTGAGAGGACAAACTGGTGTCTCTATGTGGCCTCTCCACAGTGTGCACAGTTCCTAAGTCATTTCAATGCATTTTATGACTCAAAGAAGAATTTTCAACTATAATGTACTTTGTTTGAGCTCTCCTAGCTGTGCCGTTGAGGAACGAGAGCAAGCACACTTGTAGTTGCTTCGTTTGGAGCACAACCCTGCATCCTCCACCATCACATGATTGTTTACGCAATTCCCCAAAACTTTCCATTATAAATTGCAATTTGGGTCAGGTGGGCATGATTTTAAAGCTTGTTCTATTGTCAACATGACTAGCTAAGTTATACAATACAATCTTACAGTGTTAGGCTTTCACAGGGCAATTCAGAGAAACAGATCATCATTTTGGTGCACATAGAACGGAGTCATGCGTGCATTCAGGTGCGTGCATTCAGGTGAGTGCATTTAGGTGCGTGTTCCATGGCAAATCTTCTTCACAATAAACAAACAGGCTCATTCTGTTCAGAACAACCCAGTATGACGACATGTCATCTTGTAACTGTACATCAATCATCGTGATCATAAACGTTGACACTGTATATGACATGACTTTTATGATTTGGAGATGTGAAGTACACATTTGGAATCAAGGGTGGTCGGTCTGGCTTGTATGACATCAAAGCAGTATTTATTATAATCCTCAACATCTCATCTTTCAAAATACATGGAGTCATCTTAATTTACAGCATTTCCCTCAGACCAAAACAAAGTTGCCCTACTACCGGGAGGGATGTGGATAACTTGTCGCGAGAGGTGTTCAAGTTCAGAACATCTGTCACTCTAAACCCACACAGCAGCTGTCAGTCAAAACCCATGTTCCCGTACAGCCACTGCGTTCCAATTTAAGGTCTTATTAGTGCCTAAATCTGCCATTTTCAACCCGTATATATATGGATACCAGTGTAAAGGGCTACATAAATGAAACGTTGATCATATTGTAATATAATAATACAAATAATAATAAAATAGAGGGCTGTAGGTTTCCTGTGTGGACTTGCGTGTACTAGGTTGGATTGTAGTTTTCAACTGGATCGTACTAAGATGGAGTGTAGTTTGAGACTTGAGTTTACTAGGATGGATTTGTATGGATGCTGTACAGTCTGGAATATCAGAGCAAAGAGGGCTGCAATAAATTAATGATGAGCAGGTGAATGTGTGTTAATACTGTGTCTGATAGCCCAAGATGACCCTACCCTGTCCTCTCTACAGTTGATGGGAACAGGAAGTCAATGACCCACCCTGCAGGTCTACCCAGCCCACACAAGCCTGTGGCCCAGCCAGAGGAGACTGAGGACCACTCCATGGCCCAGGGTGGACCCAGGAAGACCATGGAGGAGGCCAGACCAACTCCACCACAAGCCCCACAGACTCCACAGTCTGGTGACTGGAGCAAGGCAGTGCCCCAAGTCCTACCACTGCCAAGTCACAGTGAACAGGAGAGCCTCGTCCGTCAAGGTGCTGTCATTGTGTAGCTATTATCTAGCTAGCTATTGTGTAGTTACTACCTAGCTAGCTATAACCCAGTAGGAAATTCCATGCACATCAAAACACCATATAAACAGATTTAAACACAAGCCTGTAATGGTTAACATGAACTACAGCTGTGAAGGAATTAAATCCATTTGGCATGTCTGCACATCATTCTGGTTGGCCAGAGTGTTGTCTGTGCTAGCGGAGAGAGGAAGGCCATTGTGTGATAGTAAGTGCAGAGAGAGGCAGATTCTCCCCTGCAGGCAGCCATTGAGCCTCCCCCACCACCAAACACACAAAGCTGATCTGGAAACTTTGGGGCAAAGCAGAATGCAGGCCACAGGGGCACTGTGAGACATGAAGGGCTGGGACAGGAGTGAGCCTAACAGGGGTCCTTCATTCCCATGTACCCCCTGAGCGGTGGAGCAAAGCACTCCTCTGTCCTCTGATCCCTGGGTTAGGCTAGCCTTCCACCAGACCAAATCTCTCCCTCTCTCTGTCCCAACAGGGCCCTGTGCAGCGCCCCCTGCTGTGGGGCCATGTAAAGGCATCTTCCCACGCTGGTTCTATGACCCTGTGGCTGAAGAGTGCAAGCATTTCATCTACAGAGGCTGCAGGGGCAACCACAACAACTTCCTGCAGGTGGCAGACTGCGTCAATGAATGTATAAAAAGAACAGGTACAGAGAGTACATTTTTGAAGAATTATCTGGATTCTGATGTGCATCATCATTACATATTGTATGAGGTGTATAAAATATAGGAATAGAATTATGCAAATGAATAATGGAAACAAAATTATTCAGGTCCCGCTAACAAGCAAATGACATTGGCATCTCCCCCCACCACCAAACACACAGAGACAGGTACATTTAATTATCTTGTGATAATTACTCCTGAACATGATCATTCATGACCTTAATACAATCTCTCACCTGTTTCAGTCTTCCCCAGTACATTTCCTGCGGAGGCCCCTATAGTGACCATGAAGATGCCAGAGATCAAACCACTACCAGAGCGTGACATGTTCCCAATATCCAAACCACATTCAGTAATGGGAGGACACCCAGGGCCTGAGTCAGGTCTGTTGATCTTTATTACAAAGGCTGTTTTGAATTCAAATAACATTTTACCTACACACTGAAGAAGGCTGTAAAACCGAAACGTCTGTATGCTATCCCTGATGCAGTGAAAATAATTAAAACATTGAATAACGAAGGAACCTTTATGCAACATCTTCTTGAGTCCGAACCCATTACATCCCTTTGTTTGTCTGATTTGGTGGGTTTTACGCACCAGCCAAGCTTCTGGGAGAGCTCCATGATCTGTTCTTCATCCTTATCAACTCATTATAACTCTGTAATATTATGTTATACATGCAGAAATACAGATCATATATGACAGTGTCTGTGACTTGCCTTTCTCTCTCTCTTCTCCCATGCAGGTGCTATACTGCCATTGGCTCTAGGCCTGATTATCACGGCTTTGCTGCTGCTCATGATTGGCTGTCGCCTGCGGTTGGTCCGCCACAAGCTGAAGAAGGCCCGACCCCTCACCACTGAGGAGTCTGATTACCTCATCAACGGCATGTACCTGTAGCAGCATAGACAGGGATGAATGCTCCACAGAACTAGAATGAGGTTCCAAGTCCCTTCAATTCATTCTATTTATATGGGAAACCCCAACTGTCAGTCAGGTGGAGTCTTCATGATTATCGAACAAACTTTCTACATCACGACTGTGTACGACTTCTTCAGGTGCACTCGATTTAGATAACTCCACGTGCGAGGTAGGCGGCGATCACTCTTTGGAATGGTCCCAAAAGTGCAAACTCTACCCACACAGCACTCCAGGTGAGCTAAATCAAACACAGCTTTTAACAGGAAATACATGTTTTTGCCACTTTTGTACACTCACTTAGTGTACAAACTGATGCTTGTCTGCACTTAGGTTTGGAAAGAGATGCTTTCCTTTTTCTTTCACCCTTAAAGATGTTATTTTAATATTACAACAAAATGTCAAAGTCATGGATGTATATTTTCATGGAGATATATGGTACTTTATCCATTATGTAATACTCTTGCCACTTTTGTGCTATGATGCTGTATATCTATTAGGCTTGGCGTAGAATGTAACTTTTTACCAGACTACTTTGAAATATGGGGATAGAGAGATATGTAATTTATTGTCAATTCCAATCATTACTGAAAATTCTTATTTTGTTATAAAACCAAGTAATTCCAGAAAAGCCCATATCAAGCATTCTAGGATGTCTGATATGGTATGTTGCTTTTCTTTATCATCTATGTAGTTTCAATGTTGATGTGTAGATGTATCTCAAAAGTCTGTACGCAGTTTGTGTGAGACAGTAAAGTTAACTCTTGATCAATATGTCTTTTGTGATTCTGTGCCAAAGGCTTGGGAGTATTTTAAATTGGTAAGAGTTGCAATCTGAATATACATTGTGGATTCTTCCATCTCTGTTCAGCTATTATATTCCACCTTTTGCCACTCGTCATTTGCCAAAGATGTGTCAAGAAGTGGAACGTTAGCTAAAAAGTCTGGTACACAGACTAAATTCTTCCTGCTCTACCACATATTTTTTTAGAGTGGCTAGGAAATGACAGTATAGAAGCCGTCTTCAACAGCATAGACAGCTTGTAGCAATAAACACTCCATAGCACAAAAACTTAAGCATATTTTTATTTTCATTTTTGCCATTCCAGAAATTGTGAAAGCCATAGCTCATCCAATATTTTTAAACAGACATTCAATCACTTTGCATTAAAATGTATTTTGCCAACGCACCGGCTACCTTGTTTCACACTCACACACATATATATATATATAATATATATATATATATAATATATATGTATGTATGGCTCTGCTTTGTTTAGTGTCGGTAATCAGTAAAGCTTGCAGTCTGGTCATGGACACCAGAGGCAGCACTCAATAAATCATGGGGGAAATCACAACCCTGAATGTGTGCACGTGTTCACATGTGTATATACACACTCACTCCCATATGTATTTGGACAGTGAAACTAACATTTTAAATGTGGCTCTGTACTTCAGCATTTTGGATTTGAGATCAAATGTTTCATATGAGGCAACATTATAGAATGTCACTGTTTATTTTAGGGTGTTTTCATATTTGTTTTACTAGTTTAGAAAGGAAAGCACTATGTATCTTGTCCCCCATTTGAAGAAGTCATAAGTATTTGGACAAATGGGCTTATAGTGTATTAAAGTAGTCAAAAGTTGAGTATAATTCTTAACGCTTGACTACATCAAGCTTGTGACTATACAAACCTGTGATGCATTTGCAGGTTGTTTTGGTTATGTTTTGACCAATAGAACTGAATGAAGAATGTAATTTTCTTTCAAAGTGAGTAATGAAGATGTTTCTGAACCCTTCTAAATTAATCCTGATAATACCATGATTAAGAAAAATCATGAATGAATCATGAATGAGTGAGAAGGTTACAAAGGCTGCAACAAAACATGTGAATCTCTCACCATTACCAATAACAGAGGTTATAATTTAGGGGGGTCTTTGTTCCTGTAACCTTCTCACTCATCACTATTCACAATTTGTTCAAGATCACCCATAACATCCACATGAATGTAGAATTGTTAAGAAACATCTTCTATTCTTACTTACAATAAGTGACACCTAAATAACCCAATACATCATTGCCCATTCACTTCAGATCTTCAGATGCACTCTAAAGTAAGTGGCTGAATAATCTCTTCAACTCAGGCTTTCCTCATCAGAACAGTTTTTACACTCAGCTTTGTTTGGAGCTGAAATGGTTGATTTGCAAATCAAGATGTAACCACAAAAACTCAATCTTGCAGCAAATCAAAAGGAAAATTCACAACCAAAAAAATGCAGGCCAATATATATATTTTAAACAATCCCCGACACATTCTTCTGTTCATTCTCCAGCAGTCGTTATTCCGACCTCAGGGGTTATTCCTCAGCATGATACTCTAGGTAGAGTTAAAGGAGAAAAAACTAAATCACCATGGTTTGTTGTTTTCAAAGAAATCCAATGGCTGTTGTTGGAACCCAAAGTAGTCTCCTCCAGGTTCACATTGAAATGTGCAATATGGACAGTCTGTCACCTCAAAGTTCATCCCTGTGAGAAAGAGGTAAAACATTAAGAGATGGACATTAAGAGGAAATACACTGTCAAATCATATCCTCCCTCTTGTCATGCAACCGTAGGTTAGAGTTAAGACACTTCCATGCACAAACTGTTATAGAATGCCCCACACCATGTGCAAAATGCAAATGTCCCTATGGTTATTTGATTTCTCCATCTCTTCAGATTTAACCAATGAAGAACTAGTATATTATGCAGTAGGGGAGAGTGGGGTAAGTTGAACCATTTTTTACATTCAGCTTCACTCTGTCAAGGGGAATATAGTATTTTTTCTAACAAAAGATATCTACATATATTTCAGGATGAGGTTTCCCTGGAAATAATCAGCATTTATGGAAACAAAACAGTTCCGAAAACATTGCTTGTTCTTTTAGCACAACTTACCATAGGTATGGGGTTAATTCTGTACTGAATAAAATATTACCACTACCTTTTAAAAAACCTGTCTCTATTTCCCAAACACAATTCAACACAATTGCTTTTTTGTCTTTTAATAATTTTAAGCATATTTTAACACAGGCTTATATTCTACCTCATATCTTAGTGATTTGTAAGTCGCTCTGGATAAGAGCGTCTGCTAAATGACTTAAATGTAAATGTAAAATAATGCCTTGCATTAAACCTGGGAGGTAAACACTTCAATCTGCTCAACTTTCCCCAAGGAAAACATAGACTATATTAGCCCACACAGCTACAAGGATTGACTTTCTGTTTAGATTCTCATATTGTAGCTTGTATAGACCCCATCTGATGTGTAGATGTTTTTATTTATTATCTACACTGGTTTAGATACAAGCATCATGACACCCCTAACAAAGGCATTAGACTTTTTTTGGGACCTAACTTGCTTACCACTTTTTCCATGTGGTTTCTTCCTTCAGACTCCATGAAATTATGACCTGTCCTAAATATTTGGAAACGAGGGTGAATCAACTTACCCCCCTCTTCCCTACAATGAGGCTAAATGTCACTTCCCCTCAAGAACAAGGATGATACAATTGACATGCTCTCAAGCAAGAAGTATCATAGCCAAATACCAACCATCAAACATATCAAATAGTATTTACATGAGATTTCAACTCAGAGAATCCATTGATATAATTCCAAAGTATCCACACATGGTTTGTTTCACACCACACGTGCTTAGCTGAACAGCTTTAATAGCATACTGGTTTATTGGATTAAAACAAAACAAAAATGTGCAGCCAGTTGCCATAATATGGAAGAATCAAATAATGATGACAAGCAGGAAACTCAGCCCCATGATCTACTCCAGGCCACACCATTTCACTGTTGCCCACTGTGTGAAGGAGAGAGAGTAGGAAGTCACTTCCACCTGGACCACTGCTTCTCTTTGTCTGTTAAAGGCACGTAAATCACCCCCATCAGGGGCTTCATCTTGGTGCTGCCGTCCTCCAGCTTGTCGTACTGCTCCAGCATCTGGTTCCCTCCAGCCGGCCCCACAGGCAGAATCAGCCTGCCGCCTGGCTTCAGCTGGTCCAGGAGCTGGGAGAGGAGATTTAAGGACACTCACTGGGTCAGAATAAGATATCCTCCAAGGCAAAACATTTCAAATTTCCCACCCCATCAGACTAGTCTTCTCAGACATGCTGTTCACATTAAAGGGCGGCTGAAATTACTGATTTAGCACCGATTTCAATCCTGACTTACTGAGAACGAGATTGACAGTTGAAGTCGGAAGTTAACATACACCGTAGCCAAATAAATTGAAATGCAGTTTCACAATTCCGGACATTTAATCCTAGTAAAAAGTCCCTGTTTTAGGTCAGTTAGGATTACCACTTTATTTTAAGAACGTGAAATGTCAGAATATTAGTTGGGAGAATTATTTATTTCAGCTTTTATTTCTTTCATCACATTCCCAGTGGGTCAGAAGTTTACATAAAATTACTATTTGGTAGCATTGCCTTTAAATTGTTTAACTTGCGTGAAACGTTTCAGTTGGCCTTCCACAAGCTTCCCACAATAAGTTGGGTGGATTTTTGCCCATTCCTCCTGACAGACCTGATGTAACCGACCTAGTCCATTTTGCAACAACTTTGGAAGTATGCTTGGGGTCATTGTCCATTTGGAAGACCCATTTGCAACCTAGCTTTAACTTCCTGACTGATGTCTTGAGATATTGCTTCAATATATCCACAATTTTCCAACCTCATGATGGCATCTATTTTGTGAAGTGCACCAGTCCCTCCTGCACAAAGCACCCCCACAACATGATGCTGCCACCCCTGTGCTTCACGGTTAGGATGGTGTTCTTCGGCTTGCAAGCCTCCCCCTTTTTCCTCCAAACATAATGATGGTCATTATTGCCAAACAGTTCTATTTTTGTTTCATCAGACCAGAGGACATTTCTCCAAAAAGTACCATTTTTGTCCCCATGTGCAGTTGCAAACCATAGTCTGGCTTTTTTATGGCGGTTTTGGAGCAGTGGCTTCTTCCTTGCTGAGCAGCCTTTCAGGTTATGTCAATATAGGACTCATTTTTCTGTGACAATAGATACTTTTGTACCGGTTTCCTCCAGCATCTTCAAAAAGGTCCTTTGCTGTTGTTCTGGGATTAATTTGCACTTTTCGCAACAAAGTACATTCATCTCTAGGAGACAGAATGCGTCTCCTTCATGAGCGGTATGATGGCTGCGTGGTCCCATGGTGTTTAAACTTGCATACTATTGTTTGTATAGATGAACATGCCTTCAGGCGATTGGAAATTGCTCCCAAGGATGAACCAGACTTGTGGAGGCATACCATTTTTTTTTCTTCTGATGTCTTGCCTGATTTCTTTTGATTTTCCCATGATGTCAAGCAAAGAAGCACTGAGTTTGAGGGTAGGCCTTGAAATACATTCACAGGTAAACCTCCAATTGACTCAAATGATGTCAATTAGCCTATCAGAAGCTTCTAAAGCCATGACATTATTTTCTGGAATTTTCCAAGCTGTTTCAAGGCACAGTCAACTTAGTGTATGTAAACTTCTCACCCACTGGAATTGTGATACAGTGAATTATAAGTAAAATAATCTGTCTAAACAATTGTTGGAAAAAAATGGCACTGTGATAGACTGTATCCAGTTTGCTGAGTAGAGTCTTGGAAGCTATTTTGTAGATGACGTCGCCGAAGTCGAGGATCGGTAGGATAGTCAGTTTAACTAGGGTAAGTTTGGCGGCGTGAGTGAAGGAGGCTTTGTTGCGAAATAGAAAGCCGATTCTAGATTCGATTTTTGATTGGAGATGTTTAATATGAGTCTGGAAGGAGAGTTGACAGTCTAGCCAGACACCTAGGGATTTATAGTTGTCCACATATTCTAGATCGGAACCGTCCAGGGTGGTGATGTTAGTCGGGCGGGCTGGTGCGGGCAACGAACGGTTGAAAAGCATGCATTTGGTTTTACTAGCATTTAAGAGCAGTTGGAGGCCACGGAAGGAGTGTTGTATGGCATTGAAGCTCGTTTGGAGGTTAGTTAGCACAGTGTCCAAGGAAGGGCCAGAAGAATACTGAATGGTGTCGTCTGCGTAGAGGTGGATCAGGGAAAGGTAATAAGGTGGATCATACCCTTATCATCTCGCAAATATCAGTTTTAGACGAGACTGACTTTATGACAAAAATGATCCTACCGTAAAATGTCAATTAATAGGCTGAGCGTTTAATTGCTTAAATCACTGAGCCAGGCATCTATTTCCTTAGTGTCTAGAGCTTTTGCTTATTTGAACAGTTAAATTGTTTCCTTCCAGCATTGGAATCCATTTCTTCATTTCCTGCACTAATGTGTTATCATTTACACACCGTGTCACGTTTCTTTTGGGTTAGTATGCCTCCATAAAATTGCCTTTTCAGTAGTTCTTATTTTCACCACTAGAGGGTGATCTGCCAATTTCTAGGGTTCTGTACTCTCAAAATGTGTTTTTGTGCGTGTCAGTTAGATAGCAGTTCTTAGCCAATGGCAAGCAGTTTCTTACTGGCTATAAAAAGGATGATAGCCATAATTGTTTATTTAATGCAACAAATCAAACATTAAACCTCGTAAACAATTCATGGTAATCTTGTAAACAATTGATTGAGACCAGGCGTTGATTTGAAAGAGGCATTTATTTTCTGTAATGCGTCCTGTTGCCCGGCTATTAAAAAGGGACAGGCAGCTATTTGAGACTGCATTTAATTGAAGTTATGGTATTTACACATTGTAGTAAATTTTGACAGAAGTGTTTTTCCGACTCATATAGATACCACCGTTTTGAAACAGAAAAGTTGGTTTTCCACTCAGTCGCTCTTTAACATGCAATGTCTAGCCTGAGTAGCTACAACTGAATAGACCAGGGGACTGTTTGACAAAATAGCACAGTATAGAGCACACCAACATTCCCTGAGACCGACCGACCGACCGAAGCCCACAATCACAAATTGACATGTTTCATCTAACAGAGTCAGTCAGTGCTGTTGTTGATCTCTACTCTGAACACAGCATTCCTAAGGATGGGGGATTTAGGTGATGTGGCTTCTATTAGCAGGGACCGCTTTGATTCCTTCAATTGTGTTTTTCTGTGGTTTGGGAACTTACTGCTTGTGGCACATTGGGTGCTGCCGCGCCCACGTGGATGGCATCATAAGGCGCCTCCTCTGGATGGCCCATCCGCCCGTCTCCCACTGGAACACAACAAACAGTCACCAGCTGTCACTCACATGCTGCCAGCCACCCCGCAGTGCCAACATTATAGCTGCCAATCAGGCCGCACACTGAAAAGCAGAATGCCAGGGCACACAGCAGAGCTGTGAGATGACGGCTCGGCCTCGTCTCTGGCCTATGAGGCTAATGCTGGTTGACTGCAGGGCACACTCATTGACTGCAGGGCACACTGGTTGACTGCAGGGCAGGCGAAAGCAGACACTCTCCTTTCAATAATTCAGCAGAGTGCTGCACCCACATCAATTAAGCTGCTTTGTGTTGCTCTCCCAAGGAATGACCAATATTCATTAGACTCCTTTGAAACATTCCTTATTTTACAGTCAGTGCATCGCCAACCCTGTTTTAAGCTTATACAGTGTCTAGTGGAAGTCTACATTTTAAAGTAGATTTAAGTCAGAGAAGGTTTGAATAATGCTGTCCATCAATGATTCTCAACCAAATTTACTGATGTTTTTGACAAAAACAATGGATATATGTTGCCCTAAGAGTTGTGCAAGGTGTTAACTATAGGGTGTTAACTATAGGGTGTGGAAGCATATGCAATCAATACATCTTCATTTTGTATTAATTTGGAACCTTTTTCACTTTGAAAAAATGTGGAGTAGGTGGTGTAGATCAGAAGGACAAATATCAAATAGAATCTCTTTTTAGAATAAGGAAGCAAAATGTGAAGACTATACAAAGGGGTGTGTAGGCTTTCACTAGTGATTCTTTTATATTTAACTGACACATTTGTACAATACATTTTAATAACCCAACAATACAAGTCACCAAATTAGAGAGAAAAATTCCCATCTTGCTTTGTTGCTTTTGGGACTTACCTATTAGTTTGACTCGACCAGATGTTATCAAGCTGGGGTCATCTTTCTTTACATTGTTAATAGAATCATCTACCAGTTCCTTGATGTGGTCAATTCCTATCACCTTGCCTTTGGGACCTACCTGTTAAATACAATAAATTAGGAAGGTCTGTGCCATCGAACATTACACAGAACCCAAAATATCCCCAAAACCTGAAATGGACAATTTACCAACTCTCCCACCAGAATATATTACCTAATATGTTATGCGTTTACCCATCATCATGTGTAGCTCACCATTCGTGCAAAGCATGCAGATAGGATTCCACTGCCAGACCCAACATCCAGAGCTTTGGCCCCATCATACAGCTGATCATGCAGTAGCTCCAACGCATAGGCGTGCTGGGGGAGAGATCAACATACAACTGCATCACCACCTGTCAGCACTGTACTTGTAAACCTCTGGGTATTGCTCAGTTGGTATAAATGATAAGAGCAAGACGATCAATGTTTGATACGCAACAATTTAAACAAATATTAAAAGTAAAAGCTAGACCTACCATGTGTGGCGCACTGATGGTTGCTTGATAGCCTTTGGGTGCAAAGTGAGGGATAGTTAGTTTCTAACATTCATCAATGGCTGGGTTATTGAATTTGCACTACACTACTTTATTGTACTACAAGAAATAAGGACACACCTATTGACTGTGGGGAGTCCATGTAGGGGTTGCTTCTGGAGAAATGGCCTCGGTCTGTGGCCAACATGACTTCATAGACCTTGTCTGACTTGATGATCCCATTTTCTGAGGACACAGGAAAACAGTGGTGATTCTCCACAGTGAACAATGGAGAGTCACAGATTCACAAACACTGCAGTGCCTTCAGAGTAGACTAATCCCCCCACAGGAGGCTCCACTGACAACTGGTGCCAACACTAGGAAGTGCCCGCGACAGCCGGTGCTGCTGCTCTCATTAATACTCCCCCAGATCCCGGGCCCCAACCTTACCACTATATTGCTCAGTGGTCACAAGGATACATTACACCTGCATTCCCAACAGTTTTAGATGAACAAGTAAAAATTCTGTCCCCTTAACTTTTTGCACATTTTGTTATGTTACAACCTTATTCTAAAAATGGATTACATTCATTTCCCCCCTCATCAATACAATACAAACACATAATGACAAAGCAAAAACTGGTTTGTAGCAATGATGGCAAATGTGTAAAAAAAAAAACAGAAATACCTTATTTACATAACTATTGAGACCCTTTGCTATGAAACTCAAAATTGAGCTCAGGTGCATCCTGTTTCCATTGATCATCCTTGAGATGTTTCTACAACTTAATTGGAGTCCACCTGTAGTAAATTCAATTGATTGGACATGATTTGGAAATGCACACAACTGTGTATATAAGGTCCCACAGTTGACAGCGCATGTCAGACAAAAACCAAGCCTTTGAGGTCAAAGGAATTGTCCATAGGATTGTGTTAAGGCACAGATCTTGGCAAAGGTACCAAAACATTTCTGCAGCATTGAAGGTCCCCAGGAACACAGTGGCCCCCATCATTCTTAAATGGAAGAAGTCTGGAACCAACAACTCTTCCTAGAGCTGGCTGACCCGGCCAAACTAGGCAATCCGGGGAGAAGGGCCTTGGTCAGGGAAGTGGCCAAGAACCCGATGGTCACTGACAGAGCTCCTCTGTGGAGATGGGAGAAACTCTGCAGCACTCCACCAATCAGGCCTTTATGGTAGAGTGGCCAGACGGAAGCCACTCCTAGGTAAAAAGCACATGACAGCCCGCTTGGAGTTTGCCAAAAGGTGCCTTGACCATGAAAAACAAGATTCTCTGATCTGATGAAACAAAGATTGTAGTCTTTGGCCTAAATGCCAAGCGTCACATCTGGAGGAAACCTGGCACCATCCCTATGGTGACGCATGGTGGTGTCAACATCATGCTGTGGATATGTTTTTCAAGGCAGGGACGGGGACACTAGTCAGGATCGAGGGAAAGATGAACAAAGCAAAGTACTGAGCAATCCTTGATGAAAACCTGCTTCAGCACGCTCAGGACATCAGGCTGGGGCGAAGGCTCACCTTCCAACAGGACAACGACCCTGAGCACATAGCCAAGACAGCAAGTCTCCAAATGTCCTTGAGTGGCCCAGCCAGAGCCCGGACTTGAACCCGATCAAACATCTTTGGAGAGACATTAAAATAGCAATGTGCAGCGACGCTCTCCATCCAGCCTGACCGAGCCTGAGAGGAACTGCAGAGAAAAATGGGAGAAACTCCCCAAATACAGGTGTTCCGAGCTTGAAGCATCATACCCAAGAAGACTCGAGGCTGTAATGAATGCCAAAGGTGCTTCAACAAAGTACTGATTAAAGGGTCTTGAATAATTATGAAATGTGATATCAGTTTTATAAATTTACAAAAATGTCTAAACCTGTTTTTTGCTTTGTCATTATGGGGTATTGTGTGTCGATTGAGAGGGAAAAACAATCATTTTTAGAATAAGGCTATAACGTAACAAAATGTGGAAAAGGTGAAGGGGTCTGAATACTTTCCGAATGCACTGTATATGCACACAATCGGCTAGTAGGTTAATGTCATGTTCTTTTTATTCACTTGAAAGACCAACTCTTACAAAAACGTCATGTTCTGAACTCACGGTGTGTGAAAATCATTGTTTAGCTCAGAGAAACCCTGGAGGATACAAAGAACACTAAAGTCAGGAATTAGCATGCATCGTGAGTTTGACCCGTTTAAATCCGGCTTAGGCTAACTTAAGGTTTGCAGCTGGTGAGTAGACCTAAATGGGTCAGCATGCACATAACAGGGGAGGATGGGTGTTGCTAAAAATTTACCCAGAACTCAGCTTTTGGGAATAAAATATTCCACCACTTCAGCATCACATTTTACCCCATGTTTAAGTATCCCTGGATGCAGTGTTGTGCACGTTGTTCTCAACATGAAATTTGTCCCCTTATGTCTATACAATATCACACATGTAAACAAGGAACAATAAGGTGCATGTTCACCCAAAGGGATTTTGGCAAAACGCTCAGACCAGCCCTAGTACCAAAGTGTCTGCTGCAGTGCTTTGCTGGACACTGACTGTGTAAATATAGCCAACTAGATATGCTTGCCAAATCATGCTGGACACTAACATAGGCAAGCCAACCAGCTGCTCTCTGCACCAAGTCTTCAGGAGATCTTTCTCGTTTTTTAACAAAAATGATATTCCTAGTAAATGGGTGAATTTGAGCAACATGTTCTTATCTATTAGATTTTAATCTAAATCAGCTAACTTTCAATCAGCTAATCCACTTCCTTACTGTATGGCACACACACAAGAAAACAGACAGACATTCGAAAAACAAATGTTAGCTGGTTCACAGCAAGACTAACTACCACAGTGGTGTGTCAGGTGTGACTACAAATTGAATGAAATATTGCACAACTACCTAGGAGTGCTGAGTGTGACCAGTAGTAGTAGTCGGTTGTAATAACAACAGGGTGCGTGATCATGCCTCTCTCCCAAGGAATGGCATATCCTAGCTTGTTTGCAAACTACTACACTTACTGTCCATCTTCGCTGCCGTTGTAAAAACATAGACATATATACACAGTCGAACTTCCCATGCATGTAGTTAGTAGGCTAGTTCACTAATAAACGGTTTCAGGATTCACATTTCTCCACATATGCCATACATATCCCATGAACTGGCTAGCTAGCAAATTAGCTGTTTCTTTTTTGGTTCCGCAACACTGCTGTTGTAGGTAGGTAACTAGCGTTAGCTACTACCAAGCCAAAAGAGGTTGGGGAAAACAATCATGTACATTATTGCATTGGTGGCATATAAAATATCGGAAGTTCTATAAATACGACTGCCTTGAATTAAATGAAGCCACTAGCTACTGTTAACACGCAATTATTAACTAGTAAACTGTGCAGGTGCAGATTTGCTAACACCCGCCTCATATTACTGTAGCGTGACTACAGAGGAACACATTGGCTGTGGTAACTGATAGAAACAGTGTGGAGTCCCAACCGCTAGTTAACGCGGTAAAAACTTTAGTAGCCTCCCATTTCTAGCCTAGCCCGACCGTTGCCACCATGCTTTGGAGAAAGCAGCAATGATTCTTTCCCCATTATATCTCTAAACCAAAATGCTTAATTATCCACTTTATATAAGGAGTAAACTTACTGCGAAGGTTGTTTACAAGCTCTGCGTGGCTGGCTCCTCCTGATTTCCAGGCCATTATTACACACACTGCGGAGCAGGTAGAGAGCCTCTGTCAGTGCCGCGCGTGCGCCAACTCCTTTGCCTACGAAACTGACAACCTCCTAAAAAGATGGAGGGGAAACGTCACGCGACATAATTCGCAGTTTGCAGCTTTTTCCACACGGTTAGTCCCTGAATAAATTGTGTTGACATATTAGTTAAAAAATACGATATTTAATATATTTTTTTGACCACTCAGATATGATTGCCGGAGCATGTAGCTATCTTCCACGTTCACCCACTAGAGGGGCGCGAGAACTTAACTCATTAATGAATTAGTGACGTGTTTACAAGGCGTTTAACGTTTACTTTAGTTGAGTTTGTCCTAATGGGCCACCATATGAGACCTGGCGGGATTCAGGAAAATCCATGTTAAGGGGACTTGTTTTAATTTAAAAATTAAACAGAAGTACAACTAGCTACGTTTAAGATTATTCTGATGGAGGGTATCAATGCAAAGTACGTGTCACAGAAAATCAGTAAAACGAGATGGAGACCGGTCTCATCTTCGTCTTTACAGCAACCAGACATCTTTGCTACTGGGTCTTGGGATAATGAGGTGGGTTTGCTAGCTAGCCAAACCGCTAACTTTACCGTTAACTAGCTACTGTCGGTACTGTCAACACATAACGTTAGTTTGCTTTATTATTCTCTGTCAATAATAACAAACATGTCACTTTACTTCCCTACATTACAGAAGCCCAGTGTGCTGCCACTAACGTTAGGGCAATTTATGCATAGCTAACGTTAGCTACTAGCTAACTAGTATACTTAGCTACCATCAATCAGCTGTTGAATATGTATTTTTGTCTGATTGCATACATCTCTTTTTAAGGACAACAAAATTTCCATTTGGTCCATCGGGGAGAATGGGATCTCCGGTTTGGACGATGAATTTGAGGGAGACCCCCAATTAGTATGTGAACACAAACATAATGGGGATGTTTTGGATCTTCAAGTAAGTTTATCAACTAGGTCTAGGATATTAGACTGACATGGTTGTACTTGGTCCTTATTTTCAAAATATAATGCCATAATTGAATGTCAATCTTACACAGTTTCTGGATCAAGACAGAATAGTAACAGCATCATCGACTGGAGCAGTGATCATCTTTCGGCATCACCACAACAGCCAGGTATGGATGTTATTTCACAAGACCTCATCATAATGAAGATACACCAACAATCATGGATACACAATTACAAATGTCAAGGTAGCTTGTGGAGGACCTTGTGTTCAATAGCACCTGTATTCTCTTCTCAACAGACATTGTCTGTTTCTCAATTGTGGGAAAGAGCACATCATTATCCCTGCGACAACGCTCCATGTACTGGAATTGTGTGTAACAGCCCTGAGATTGTCACGGTCGGGGAAGATGGAAGGATCATCCTCTTCAGAGCGGACCAGGAAGGAGTGCTGCGCACTATAGGTCTGAGAATGAAACAATACTTTAGTAACAATACCTCATAGACAATTGAATTCTCCCCGGACAGTGGACATTGTTTTCATCAAGGTTGCATTTTGAACTTGCAATGGCCTACATGCTAATTTCCAGAAGTAATCTGGAACTTCAAATAAAATCCCACCCTTTAGCCAAGATACTGACAAACTATTTTTTCTTGTCAGAAAATGCTGATAGTAGCACAATCCATGATGTGACTTTCCTAAGGACTACGGAGATCCTAACTGTCAATTCAATTGGCCAGCTCAAAATATGGGACTTCAGGCAGCAGGGCAATGAACCATCACAGATTCTTTCACTGTAAGCTGTTTAAATATTTGAAGAGTGAATGCAAATCAGTTTTTCTGGTCATACAAGTTTGTTGTGTAATGTCCTTAATGTATTTTGTTTTGCCTGCAAGAACTGGGGACAGAGTCCCACTGCATTGTGTGGACAGGCACCCCAACCAACAACACATTGTGGCCACAGGGGGGCAGGATGGCATGCTCTGTATCTGGGATGTGAGACAAGGCAACATGCCCTTTTCACTTATGGAGGCACACTCTGCTGAAAGTAAGATATTTATGGAAGTAATTTATTTACTAAAACAGCAAGTCTATCTTTGGTTCACAGGTTAACTGTTTTTTTTTTTGTGCTCACAGTGTGGGAGGTCCATTTTCATCCATCAAACCCAGACCACCTGTTCTCATGCTCAGAAGATGGATCACTGTTGCATTGGGAGACTTCCTCAAATTCAGACACACCATCCTTCTTACAAGGCAAGTCATCAGAAAGATTTTTTAAAGGCTCACAGAGCAGGATGGTTGTGTTTTATTGCCAAATGGAAGTATTTGATATATCAACATGTTTATTTGGCAGGATAACATTATTGTAACACCAATCATTCATCATCCGAATTTGACTTTTTCTGTTCACCAGGTGGACGGAACACGAGCATAGTTTCGCGCAGTGCAATAGCCCCAGAAGGTGGAAACCAGTCCCTCATCAGTTCCTGGCTCACTGGAGACTCAAGTAAGGGACGCCTTGAGACCACTCACATGCTGCCCAGCCAGACCCTGTCTGTGAACAGTCTGGATGTGCTGGGACAATGCTTGGTGTGTGGGACGGACGGAGAGGCTATTTATGTCAACAGACGGGTCCCAATTTAGAAAATCGTTTTGCTATTAACATTAATAGACATGCTGGCTGGACTTTATTTACCTTTAACTGATTGTTAAAACCTGTTTTCAGTAAAAGGTCTCGCTTCTGAGGATTAGGTAACCTCAATCGGGTGAAATTGTTTTTGATAGTCCTGAAGGAGTTTGAAGAAATTGTAAGCATACAGAGGTCTTTTATTACCACTCAAATATTACTCTTGTACAGGAAATTGTGCTCTGCTTGATGTGTGGGGAAGTCATATTGGTTGTGTTCATGTCATTTAACTCTGGTGTTTTGAAATAAAATGTCTGCATAAAATGTGTTCTCTCTTATCCAATTATGTGTCACTTTTCATAACAGACAAGATATACAGTATGACAAAGAACCATTATCTGGACCACATTTTAAGTCTTATGAGAGATTATTTATAGAATCCATGTTGTTTTTATGTTGTACTTGGAAGGGGGGGGCGCTATCACAAGGGGTGGTGGTGGGGAAACAACCCAGTGAACCAGCACATCCGGGAAACTTGTCTCTGTCAGACATCACAGGAATATTCAAGCCACAGTTGGGACTAACACGGAGAAGCATTAAAGTTAATTACTTTCAAACGTCTAAATCAGTAGATGTACTCATAGTTGGTCGCACTTTCTATTTGATTTGAAATCTGGAAAGTTGATTAGGAGAATAACACTGCTGCCGGTAAGTTAATTGACAACAACCTGCTAGTTATAGCTAACTTGGATGGCTAGTGGTTGTTTTGCGACGCCTACGGCCGAAGACAACCCGCAGTAGCCGGGCCTTGTTATATCTGTGGTCGGGCTTTGCTGTCTGGTTTAGCCAACGTTAGCTAGCCAGCCAGCTATTTAACTGAAATTGAGTCAGGTGCTAGTTACTTTTTAGCGTTAACTAGATAAAACATTGAATTGTATTCTTCGGTTACTTTTTTCTTTTTAAATTAGCTGTCTGGAAAACGAATCTACTTACATAACATTCTCGTCAGTAACGTTTATAGGTACATGTTTAACCATCTTTGGTTGCTAACGTTAACTATTGTAAGCTAGCTAAGTTAGCCACCAACACCATTCGTTAGTTCCATTAATAAGGTTGTAATTTAAAGCTACAAAAAGTAAACTATTACACTTATCTTCCATAATTAATTGTCTGAATATATTAATTGACCATATGTAGGGTCATTTCACTGCTTCAGTATCTGAGAGGTTGCATTCATTACTATTAGCTAGCTGCACCATGTTTATGTTTTGTCATCCCCAGGTACTCAGCAGGATGCAGATGTAAAGTAATTCGTCTTGAACCATCTCTTGGCCCCAGATAACCTCGCAGTGACACTGCTGTGTGCTTCTATGCTGTTCTTTCCTTTGGCTGCCAACCTACATGTTCTTACATGAAGAGAGGGGAGAAACCCGAAGGATATCGACAGATGCGACCCAAGACTTTCCCCGCCAGCAACTACAGTGGCAACAGCCACCAGATGCTGCAGGAAATTCGGGAGAGTCTCCGTAACCTTTCCCGGCCTTCTGACCTCCCTAAGGTAGACATGGGGGGCGCTGGAAAGGTGATGCCTGAAGATCCCAGGCAGCAAGGGCGCTGCAACAACCCCAAAAACCCCTACCACAAGGCCTTGCAGGAGATTCGCAAGTCCCTGATGCCTTTTGCCAATGAGCCCAGCTCTTCTGGACGGACTGCAGAGGTTAACAAACAGATGCTGTTGGAGCTGCTGTCTGTTGGCTTTGAAGAGGTAAGGAGGAAGAATGTAAAAGTGGAAACACTACTTCAGCTAGGTAGCACGTTAGTACTGTGTAGTAAATTAAGATATTTTAATGAATATAACTAAAATAATTCAGATTTTTAAAATCAGTCAAGCAACGTCCATACTGACAGTTGTGGAATAATCTGAGTACCAGTGTTTCCCCTATATTCGTTCAAATCGTTGCCACCGTTATAACAAATTATTATACTTTAGAATATTTTTTATTCAGATGGTGCAACACTTTCAGTGTAAACTTAAAGACTAAAACTAGATATAAAGTATGCAGAAAAGATAATGGCGATATATGTATATATATTAAAAATAAAGAGAATCTTTGAGAACTAACATTCACCAAAATCAAAACTAGACAGGCAGGGAGAATGTAAAATTCCAAAAATGTCTTGGCATGGAGCCCCCATTGATTTTATGTTTGAGTCACTCAGATAGCATAAGAACACAGCATAAGCCATGGCAAAATATGTAGAATTTCATGAAATTAGCTTTAAAAGGAACTCAAAAATGTTTGTCCGGGGTTCACGCTATTGTCCATTACCACAACCCCCCCCACACACACTATGCTAACTTTGCCACCTCTGCAAAAAAACATCTTAGGGGAAACGCTTTATACCATGAACAACTGAATTGTTCAAGCTATTACACAAAATGAGTTATTGCAGAATGTTTTCCCTTTGTTGGTGGATGACAGGAGACTGATGTGAAATATGAAAGCTATGCAATGTGGAATGACCAGCTTTAGCTGCCTGCTCAGGGTGTCATGATTGTCAGTGACTTTTAGTCACTTTAACTCTACCTACATGTACATATTACCTCGACTAACCTGTGCCCCCGCACGTTGACTCTGTACCAGTACCCCCTGTATATAGCCTCGTTTGTTGTTTTACTGCTGCTGTTTAATTATTTGTTACTTTTATTTTCTACTTAACATGTTTTTTTGTTTTTCTTAAAGCATTGTTGTAAGTAAGAATTTCACTGTAAGGTCTACCTACACCTATTGTATTCTGCGCATGTGACAAATACATTTGATATTCAGCCCTGAGGCAGAGATCAATGAAACCAAGTATGTCAAAAAGCTACTGATATGTCTGGTTCTTAAACATTTATACTTAAACATTTATATATATATTCCATTGTATTTGAGAGTTGTGGGTAAGTAGTTTCTGTAAACTTGATATGTTTGTCTAATAGCGCCTCGAAACCTTTTATTTCAGGTATTAATAGCTAGTATATGTATTGTGTGCAGGAAATGGTGATCCGTGCTCTGAAGCAGACCAACAGTCGCAGTGTGGAGGCAGCCATAGAGTACATTAGTAAGATGAGCTACCAGGATCCTGTGAGGGAGCAGATGGTGGCTGCCGCCGCCCGCCCTGTCAATGCAGGCATGAAAGCTCCCGGTAGGTGTCTGTCCTCTGGGACCAAACCACTCCTTTACCCATCGTTGTTCACGGAAACCTGGCTACCATTGTTCCAGGATCTAGGACTTGGCTATACTATTTGTCTCTGGAGATGCAATCAATTGTCAATGAGGAAACAATATTCTGTTGTACAACTCTGGTTTGGGGGAAGGGTGTGTGTTTCAAATGAGAATGTTGTACAAGGCACTGGTTTCCTTTCTTTCATATTTCAGTAATGTCTATCGCAAACATAATTATTCATTTTTATATGCTGCCATGACCTGTAGTTTTTCTTCCCATCATTGCAGGCTCATCTCACATTCAGCAGCCTGTGCTGAGGAGGCAGAGCTGGAAGGGTTCCAAGGAGTCTCTGGTTCAGAGACATGGCCCCATGATGGTGGAGGGGATGATTTACCATTCAGACAGCCCAGGACCCCAGGGTGACCTGGCAGGACGAGGCCCACCCCCAGCCTTCCCACAGTGTCACCCTGGCAACAACCAACGGGTCAACCCTCCCCTACCCCCTCAGGTGCGCAGTGTTACCCCTCCCCCAAACAGAGGTGCAACCCCGCCCCCACCTTCCTGGGACAGTAACCTCTCCACTAAGCGCTTCTCTGGCAACATGGATTACCTCGTGCCCCGCATCTCTCCTGTTCCCCAAGGGGCCTGGCCTGAAGGCTACTCAGCCCCCCAGAACCAGAGGGGCATCAGCCCAGTGCCCATGGGCCGTCAGCCCATCATCATGCAGAGCTCTGGGGGTAACAAGTTCAGCTTCCCCTCCAGCTGGTCTCAGAACGGCTCCACTCAGCCAGACTACATGGGTCACCAGAGTGGTGGCAGCAGACAACCCCCTCCCCCTTACCCAGTGAATCAGAGTAACAGACAAAGCCCAACCGCTCAACAGATGCAGGCCGGAGGACCTGCCTCCTCCCCATCCTACATCAACGGGGGTAACCTCCCCCAGTCCATGATGGTGCCTAACCGGAACAGTCACAACCTTGACATGTACAACATGGGCGTGCCTCAGTCCTGGTCCCAAGCCCCCCCTGGCCAGCCTCAGTCCTCCCCAGGTAGTAGTAACCAGGACGTGTCCCCGTCATGGCAGCAGCACACCATCCCTGTCCGATCTAGCTCCTTCAACAGCCACCAGATGAGCAACAGGCAGGGCCACCCGGCCAGCTCCCAGCCCTCTGCCACCACAGTGACAGCCATCACCCAGGCCCCCATCCTGCAGCCTGTGAAGAGCATGCGTGTGCAGAAGCCTGAGCTACACACTGCCGTGGCCCCCGCACACCCGCCCTGGATGCATCAGCCCCCTGCACCTCCCACTACCTACCAGGAGCCGCTACCACCAGCACCCATGCCCCAGGTACCCATGCCAGTAGCAGACGTGCCTAGTTACCAGGGTCCTCCACCCCCATACCCCAAACACCTCCTCCAGCAGCCTGTTGCACACTGCCCTGCCTATGACCCAGGGCCCAAGCCCAGTTCTGGGAGAGAGGAGGCTGCAGAGGAGGAGGATTGTAGCAGCACTGCTAGTGACAGGCCAGAGGGCCCAGACTTTGCTGTTGTGGGAACAGAGAAGGAGAATAAACAGATCACCACATCTCCAGTGCCTGTACGCCGGAACAAGAAAGACGAGGAACGACGAGGAGACCCCAGAGTACCTCTCTACTCTCCCCAGGCCTTCAAGTTCTTCATGGAGCAGCACGTTGAGAACATCCTGAAGAACCACCAGATGAGGATCCATAGGAAGAAACAGCTGGAGAGTGAGATGCAGAGGGTGAGAGTACACAGTCACTGCTTATAATGTCCCTGTGAGTTAAATTTGGTCTAAACAATGGTATAATCTAAATACATTTGGTATATTCAATTCGGAGGAATACAGGATATTTATTTATTAGCTGAAAGGCCTACATTTTCACTGTAATGGATTTGGCATGTCCAATCACAGTCAACCTTAAGATTCTGGCACCCTCTTCAAATATGTTGTCATGCAGTCCTGGCTTTCAATCTTCCTGACTCTTTACTATTTATTTCCTGTTTTATATTTTCATTCTTTTGAATGTTATATTCTTCCCTTCTGCTTAGCTGTCTCTCTTTCTCTCATTTTCTCTCCCTGCTGTCACTAACAGCTGATGTAGAAGGTAAAGAAAGGTATCTCCTATCAATGCTGTGTCCTGAATAGTCCACACAGATCAGTGACCAAGTAAGCAGCTGTTGAAAGATGGGCCACTTTAATTGAACAGCATGATGCCCTCTGCTGACTGACCGCATCACACCAACTCCTTAGGGAGATGCATGCCTTCCCATCTACTTTCCATGTTTAGTGCTCTGTCCAGCTTAAATGATGCTTGCCAAGACAACCAGCCTTATTGAGAACGTCTGCTGTATCTCTTTGGTTGTTTTTTTATCTCTTACCTTTCTAATGTGTTTTTAATGCTTACTATTTCGTGTTCCTTGACCTGGGCCAGCATTCTGCCAGGTTAAATCCATTGCTTTGCTAATACATCTGTGGTTGTCTTATTTTGTGTCTAATTCATGTTCTGTGGTTCTCTTAAGGGCCTGAATGTAAATTGTCATATTTTGCAATTTAGGTCAAGTTGTCAGGGGATGCCCAGGAGCAGATGCGCATGATGCTGTCTCAGAAAGAGTCCAACTACATCCGACTGAAGCGGGCCAAGATGGACAAGTCCATGTTTAAGAGGATCAAGACCCTGGGCATCGGTGCCTTTGGAGAGGTATGTCTAGCCCGGAAGGAGGACACTGGAGCCCTGTACGCCATGAAGACGCTGCGCAAGAAGGACGTTCTCCTCAGGAACCAGGTGGCCCACGTCAAGGCAGAGCGAGACATCCTGGCTGAGGCTGATAATGAGTGGGTGGTGCGGCTCTACTACTCCTTCCAGGACAAGGACAACCTGTACTTTGTGATGGACTACATCCCCGGAGGAGACATGATGAGTCTGCTGATCCGCCTGGGCCTCTTCAAAGAGGAGTTGGCTCAGTTCTACATCGCTGAGCTCACTTGCGCCGTGGAGAGCGTGCACAGGATGGGCTTCATCCACCGCGACATCAAGCCAGACAACATCCTCATAGACCGGGACGGACACATCAAACTCACCGACTTTGGCCTCTGCACCGGCTTCCGCTGGACACATGACTCTAAGTACTACCAGAGTGGTTAGTATGATCCATGTTTTATGATTCTTGTTGCTGCTTCAATCCAAGAGGATGTTTTGGTCTTTAGGGTAACACTGTTCTCCCCCTTTTCATTGTCAGTAAAGCCAGGCAAATCTTTGTGTCGTGTCTCTCTGCAGGAGACCATGTTCGGCAGGACAGCATGGACTTCAGTAAGGAATGGGAGCAGGACCCATCTAACTGTCGATGTGCAGACCGGCTCAAGCCCCTGGAGAGGAGGAAGGCAAGGCAACACCAACGCTGCCTGGCTCACTCCCTGGTGGGGACACCTAACTACATCGCTCCAGAGGTGCTGCTAAGGACGGGTAAGCCTGTGAAAGGGAAAATTTGAATCCGCTCTGAAGTTGAAAATATTATCGGTGATGTTTGAATGACCAGTGCAGGAGTGGAATTTTGAAAGGTTATTATTTGTCTCTTGTGCATCATGTTATTGTGTCTAACATGTGACTGTGTTACCTCACTGTTCAAGGATACACCCAACTGTGTGATTGGTGGAGTGTTGGTGTCATTCTGTATGAAATGGTGGTTGGGCAACCTCCTTTCTTAGCAACTACACCCCTGGAAACCCAGCTCAAGGTAAATCAACCAGTTAAAAACTGAGCATATCTCATGTTGGCCTGGTTTGTAAAGTGCTGTTGTCCTCCGCTCTATGTTTAAAGCTCTGGTTCATTATTCTACCCAGGTGATAAACTGGCAGACCACCCTGCACATCCCCCCTCAAGCAAAGCTGAGCCCAGAGGCATCAGACCTTATCATTAAACTATGCCGTGGCCCCGAGGACCGCCTCGGCAAGAACGGTGCCGACGAGATCAAGGTGCAGCCCTTCTTTAAGACCATCGACTTCTCCAACGACCTGCGGCAAATGCAGCCGGCCCCCTACATCCCCACCATCGCTCACTGCACAGACACCTCCAACTTTGACCCGGTGGATCCAGACAAGCTGTGGAGCAGCAACAACGAAGGTGAGGGCAACCACAACGACACCCTCAATGGGTGGTTCAGGAACGGCAAGCACCCCGAGCACGCCTTCTACGAGTTCACTTTCCGACGCTTCTTCGATGACAACGGCCACCCCTACAGCTGTCCCAAGCCCATTGGCATAGAGTATGAGGAGGGTTTTGATGGGGACGAGGCAGACTCTGAGGCCCTGACACAGGAGGAGGGAGACCAAGAAGAGAGCAGCAGGGCACAGGGCCATGATTTGGTCTATGTGTAGTATTGTTTAAGAACATTTTTGTTCTGCTGGACTGTTTGCACATAATAGGTCTGGGAAACAGGTTTCTGGTTTGTCAGAGAGCGAGTCAGGATGTGTGTGTGTGTATTCAGTGGTATATTCTGTGGGGCAGAACAATTGGGAACAGATATAATTGTACCATTCAAGCAAATACACGGTACATATAACTACAGTATAGTCCCTCTACACTACAGTCTACAAGAGGAGGGTTTAGTCTTTTCACACTACAAGTGTATTCATGGGGTTGTACATGGGGTTGTAAGGTTCATATGTGTTGACTCTGAACAGACTTAAATTAATTGAAAGAAAATATCAGGGTTTTATTCGAAAGAATTACAAACCCTGTTTTAAGCCTTAATTTATTCAAGATATTATAAACTATTATAAACTGGTGATGCTAGTTGATATAAGTATGATCATTTTTGGGGGGAACTTGTTTTTATTGTAAATGTTCCTAATTTATATTTTAAGGTCTTGCAATGGGGATATATACTGTATTAATGATATAACTGGTAGGATTTGCAGGGATAAGTAACTCTTGAATTATTAATTCCTGTGCCTTTGATCTTCTGCTCTTTCACCAAATACTGTATATGGGACTGCCATTTCAAACTAGACTAGCTTGAGTTGATTGAACTCTGATTGTGTGTATTTTTTGAATTTATACATAAAATGTATTTATGAATGTATAAATATTTTCTCTATTCTTTTGGTTAGTTGATATTCATTAGGGCAGGCCCTCTTCATTATTCCCCTCTAAAATCTCTTTCCTCTGTAATTTTTGTAATTCCACAGTGTTTATTTTGTTTAATGTGGCCTTTCAGCACCAAGGAAAATCTGAAAGGTACCTATTGTAATAATACAAACAAACAAAAAAACAGTTGGAGCCGACAGGGTCTGTTATGCTATGTACAGTAAATGTTATTCTCTTTCATTCACTTCATCTGCTTTCATCACTTCTTTCATTCAGTCTCTCAACCAAAGCACTAGGCTACGCTGTGTATGAGCTCACTGACATGGCTGACCTGTTAATGATGGACTGACGCTGTTGTAATGGGAAACTGGATTATGAACAGGCACTCTTTAGTTGCTCATGGTGGATGGTTGGGTCTCCACTCCATCCCATCATTTAGCCTTTTATGTGTTTTGGAAAGCTATGAATGTAATTATGGAATAGGAACACTGACATTGCTGCACTGGTTTTGATTACATAATTCGATTTTAGTGTAAATGTAATTTGGGGAGGTTGGGTGCAGGGAACGGGGGTGATTAATAAACAATGCAAAGCACTTCCACGAATTCCATTTTATTGTCACATTCACACCTGACACCACTGGAACTATCCAATATACAGGCTGGCTCTACTAGCTATACAAATCAACAATGCCAGTATCTTCACCCAAATGTGGAGTCTGGTGAAGAGGGTCAAAGCCCATGAAATACAATTTACAGCCATATTATTTACACTTTTGGTACATGAAAGAGGGACAACCGTAGTAGTACTGCTGCCGCTATTGTTTAGAATTCAGTTCAGGATATGACGCTTTGATAGCGTCAAACATTAGAGGCAGCTTTGGTGTTGTTGTAGCTGTCTTGTCATACGAAAATAAACCATATTTATGTAGCTATCAGTATTCTATATATTTTAGCCATTTTCAAAACCTTGGGGATCAATTTGTGTTTCAGTCAGTGGGTGCGGTTCTAAACTTTTTTTTGTCGTATTTTTCTTCCCCAATCAACAATGCAACAGGTGGGTCTAGCTAGTTAACGTTAGCACTAGAGCTAACTCGCATGCTAAATACGTTTGGGAGCTAGTTTGAAGTTGCATTTTTATGTGCCAGTAACGTTGTGACATACTTTTGCCAGTTGTATTACTGGTATTGTTTTTGTAAATCGCGGTGCTGTTTGCTCGTTCATCTGAAACGTGTTGGCAAGCTAGCTGAGTTAGTTAGCCAGCTAGCCAAGTTATGTTAAGTAAGCTATCATTCAGATAGAGCTGGCACATCCTTATGTCCGTTGATGTTTTGTTTTTACAGAGATTCTGTTGTCATCCCTTCTGGAGAGAACTGTACTAACAACTAATGTTCTTCATCACCTAGAATGAGTCTGCACGAGATAAGTGAAAACGTGAAACTTGCTCGAGAGTACTCTTTACTTGGGAACTACAGTTCTGCTATTGTTTGCTATCAGGGAGTACTTGAACAAATTAAGAAACACCTTTTTACATTAAGGGATAGTAGCTTCCAACAAAGATGGCAAAAGGTAAAATATAAGACGTTTCACTTTCCAAACTAAGTTTAATTTAAACCGAGTTTTGGTCAGACAATGTCTGCAACTGTCACTTCGACCCTTGCTCTTGACATCTCTTACAGGTATGGCAAGAGATAAACGAAGAAAACAAACAGGTTGAAGAAATAATGACAACTCTAGAAAATTTTAAACTGGTGACCACCCCATCCAAACCACCAAGTAATAAAGATGGCATTAGTGACATATGGCCTGTACAAATAGAATGCAGGTACTGTATGGACTCATTTCTCACACATTCCTATTCTATTGTATAATTTACTGGCCCATTCATAAGTGGATATTGCACTTTACTGGGAAAATATATTTAAACTGTTTTCAGGTCTTTACATTAGTATCTGATTGGGTGTGTAGTTTGGTTAGTAAGCTGTTTGTCTGAATAAAATAATTAATGTGTGGGATTATTGCTCAGAGTACCTGATAGTAAGTAGTCTGCTCTCTTTCTTGCAGTGCTAAATGTTACCTTTTTAGTTTTTGCTGAACATTAATGTATTATTTGGAGTGCCACCCGGTACTTAAATCTGCACAATGGAGACTGGCAGTAGTCTATGTACATAGTCATTGAACACTGGTCACTTCAATATTGTTTGCATACTGTTTTACCTACTTCATATGTATATACTGGATTCTAGTCGAGGCTCATCCTATATAACTACTGTTGTGCACACCTTTTCTATACATCATGTACATACTTTTGATCATGAAGTGTGTGTGGACACCTGCTTGTCGAACATCTCATTCCAAAATCATGGGCATTAATATGGATTTGGTCCCCCCCTTTGCTGCTATAACAGCCTCCACTCTTCTGGGAAGGCTTTCCACCCGATGTTGGAACATTGCTACAAGAGCATTAGTGGGCGATTAGGTCTGGCTCGCAGTCGGCGTTCCAATTCATCCCAAAGGTGTCCGATGGGGTTGAGGCCAGGGCTCTGTTCAGGCCAATCAAGTTCTTCCACACCGATCTCGGCAATCCATTTCTGCATGGTTCTCTCTTTGTGCACAGTGGGATTGTCACGCTGAAACAGGAAAAAGCCTTCCCCCACAAAATTGGGAGGACAGAATTGTCTAGAATGTCATTGTATGCTGTAGTGTTAAGACTTCCATTCACTGGAACTAAGGTGCCTTGCCCGAACCATGAAAAACAGAGAAACAGACACCTTTGGGATGAATTGGAACACCGACTGCGAGGCAGGACCAATCGCCCAACATCAGTGCCCGATCTCACTAATGCTCTTGTGGCTGAATGGAACCAAGTCCCTGCAGCAATGTTCTAACATCTAGTGGAAAGCCTTGCCAGAAGAGTGAAGGTTGTTATAGCAGCAAAGGGGGGACCTAATGATTTTGAAATTAGATGTTCGATGAGCAGGTGTCCATATACTTTTGGCCATGTATTGTATATCTAAGCAACCAACAAGATGTTATTTGATTTGCTTAGGTTGATTGAGTAGTATTTCCTTCTTTCCTCAAAGATCCTCACCTCTTCCGGTTAGGGGGCCCCCGGTTCCCTACAAAGAGGGTAAACATCACAACAACCGCCTGTATGTGGCTGGTGTGCGGGCTCCGCATCGCCAGTCAACACGCGGGCCCAATGGTGACAGAGCCAAACCTTTGAAGAGCAAGGAAAAGAAAGAGGCCCTAGCCACACCAAAAGACGATAATGTGAACAAAGTACCATTAAGGATTAAAATATGGATGGGAAGGTCCTTTGTTACACCCTCCTTTCACATAATACAGATTTAATCCTCCTAGATTTTCTTAGGTTTACAATTAAAAATATATATTTTTATTGTGTTACTGTCCCAGGAACTGGCACAGGGAAAATGCTTTGCTGGCATTACCCTATCTTAACTTAAACTATTTGCACTGTAGACTAAAAATGTGTCAATCTACTTGTTACCTAAAATCATCACCTGGTTCCTGGCTTAAAAAAACCTCTGCCACGCGGCTGCATTGAGCCCCCTCAAGACTGACAAATAATCCTTTATGTTTGTTTTGCAGAACAAATTGGAAGTTTCTGAGAAATATGTGAAGAAATTTGATGGGCAAGGATATGACAAAGATCTTATTGAGGCCCTGGAGAGAGACATCATATCACAGAACCCCAATGTTAAATGGTGTGTGTGACTGTCTGATTTATTAACTGTCCTGAACAGGATAATTCTAAAAACACACAAAATGTTTCTCTTTGTAAGGATTGTCTAACAGGAAATACTTGTTTGTTTAATGCCTGTAGGGATGATATTGCAGATTTGGAAGAAGCAAAAAAGCTTTTAAAAGAAGCTGTTGTGCTACCCATGTGGATGCCAGAGTTTTTCAAAGGCATACGAAGACCATGGAAGGTATACATGGAAGCCCAAGGACCACTTGATTAATAAGTTATTTTGATTGGAAGAGTTGATACGATGCCTTGCTAATATGTGGTGTATCCATGTGCAATATTTTCCTAGGGTGTGCTGTTGGTGGGTCCTCCAGGCACAGGAAAGACTCTTCTGGCCAAAGCCGTTGCGACAGAGTGCAGAACCACATTCTTCAATGTTTCATCTTCTACTCTCACTTCCAAGTACAGAGGGGAGTCTGAAAAACTGGTCCGCCTTCTATTTGAAATGGTAAGATCCTCGTCAGCTTCCCTGCCCAGGCGGAATATTTTCTTCCTAGAAGAAAATCTGGTGGTATCATATTACATGATGTGAAAGGGTGGTGTTTTTTTAGGTGTTGTGGCTCTAGTCAGTGTTTCTTTTCTCTTCTGGACAGGCCCGGTTCTGTGCTCCCACCACCATATTCATCGATGAGGTTGACTCCATGTGCAGCCGCAGAGGAACGTCAGAGGAACATGAGGCTAGCCGACGGGTGAAGGCAGAGCTGTTGGTCCAGATGGATGGTACACAAACAGCAGCTACTCTGCTTATAGAAGGCCAAATTAATTACATGCACAATTCATGTCTATATAAAAAAATATCTTGCCCAATAAATTATTGTACCCTAAATACATAGCAGTAATTGAATTTTGCTATAGTTTTTATGCTATCGTTCCTAGGATATTATGCTGTTGTTTAGGTGTGGGAGGAGCATCAGAGAATGAGGATCCCTCTAAGATGGTGATGGTGCTGGCAGCCACTAACTTCCCCTGGGACATTGATGAGGCTCTGAGGCGACGTCTGGAGAAAAGAATCTACATCCCTCTGCCTTCAGGTCCACAAACACTACTCACTGTAAATCGTCTATCATAGTCCAAAACATGTAGGCATATGGACAGCAGTATTCTAGAATATTTGTCTGTTGGCTTTCATACTTTTTGATTTCTCAAGCAATTTATCCAACTGTCAACACATTCAAATGAATAGAGGACGCTTACCGAAACTGCATTGGTTGGGAATCGTGGGGAGGTGCGCGTTCGGCCTGTGCGTTCCCCTTTGGATGGGTGCCTCAGCGCTACGTAGCTATGTCACAATGGGACACCGGACTATCACGTGTCAGAGTCTGGACTATGATAATTTACACTTGACAGTGCTTTCCAGTTAAACATCTAAAATCTAAAGGTGTATATACATATACACACACACACACACACACACACACACACACACACAGTGCTTTCGGAAAGTGTTCAGGCCCCTTGACTTTTTCCACATTTTGTTACATTACAGCCTTATTCTAAAATTGTTTAAATAAAATTAAAAACTCAGCAATCTACACACAATACCCCATAATACAAAGCGAAAACATGTTTTAGAATTTTTTGCACATTTTAAAAACAGAAATACTTTATTTACATAAGTATTCAGACCCTTTGCACCTGAGCTCAATTTCGAGTCTCATAGCATCTTGTTTCCATTGATCATCCTTGAGATGATTTGAGTCCACCTGTGGTAAATTTTATTGATTGGACATTATTTGGAAATGCACACACCTGTCTTTATAAGGTCCCACAGTTGACAATGCATGTCAGAGCCAACAAATTGTCCGTAGAGCGCTGAGACAGGAGTGTTTCGATGCACAGATCTGGGGAAGACTACCAATTTTTGCATTGAATGTCCTAAAAAGAACACAGTGGCCTCCATAATTCTTAAATGGAAGAAGTTTGGAACCTCCTAGAGCTGGCTGCCCGGCCAAACTAAGCAATCGGGGGAGAAGGGCCTTGGTCAGGGAGGTTTCCAAAAACCCAATGGTCACTCTGACAGAGCTTCAGAGATCCTCTGTGGAGATGGGAGAACCTTCCAGAAGGACAACCATTTCTGCAGCACTCCACCAATCAGGCCTTTATGGTAGAGTGGCCAGATCGAAGCCACTCCTGAGTAAAAGGCACATGACAGGCCGCTTGGAATTTGCCAAAAGGTACCTAAAGGACTCCGACAATGAGAAACAAGATTCTCTAGTCTGATGAAACCAATATTGAACTCTTGGCATGAATGACAAGCGTCACATCTGGAGGAAGCCTGGCATCATCGCTACGGTGAAGCATGATGGTGGCAGCATCATGCTGTGGGGATGTTTTTCAGCAGCAGGGACTGGGAGACTAGTCAGGATCGAAGCAAAGTACAAAAAGATCCTTGATGAAAACCTGCTCCAGAGAGCTCAGACTGGGGTGAAGGTTCACCTTCCAACAAGACAACAACCGTAAGCACACAGCCAAGACAACGCAGGAGTGGCTTTGGGACAAGTCGCTGAATGTCCTTGGGGCCCAGCCAGAACCGGACTTGAACCCACTCAAACATCTCTGGAAAGACCTGAAAATAGTTGTGCAGCGACGCTCCCCATCCAGCCTGACAGAGCTTGAGAGGATCTGCAGAGAAGGGGAGAAACTCTCCAAATACAGGTGTGCCAAGCTTGTAGCATCATACCCAAGAAGACTCGAGGCTGTAATCACTGTACTGAGTAAAGGATGAACAATGGAAACAGGATGCACCTGAGCTCAATTTCGAGTCTGAGTACGTATTTACATAAGTATATTTGTTCTCTAAATTTGTAAACATTTCTAAACCTGTTTTCGCTTTTTCATTATAGGATATTGTTTTACATTGAGAATTATTTATTTAATCCATTTTAGAATAAGGCTGTAACGTAACAAAATGTGGAAAAGGGGAAGGGGTCTGAATACTTTCCGAATGCACTGTATATATTAATTCACAATGGCGTACGTGATGTTTGCTTGTTTTCTCTGCAGCCAAGGGCAGAGTGGAGCTGCTGAAGATAAACCTAAAGGAGCTGGAGCTGGCCAATGATGTGGACATGGCCAAGATAGCAGAGCAGATGGAGGGCTACTCAGGAGCAGACATCACCAACGTGTGCAGGTAAGGCCTTTACTTTTTCACGTTAGTTTTTTCTTCAACAAATAGAAACCAGTCACAAATAAACAAGATTAGTCAAGTATGTTAGTTCCAATAACTCAGCGAAGACTATCACTGATTTGAAAACGAGATGCCTCTCAAATAATGGAATAAAGAACCACTGTTAACCAAATTGTGGAAAGTAATGTTATTTGTGTTCCATTGCCTGGAGTGAACCCTCTCTCCATGACGTCTGTAGGGACGCCTCTCTGATGGCCATGCGGCGAAGGATCGAGGGGCGGACGCCAGAGGAGATCCGTAACATCTCCCGAGACGAGATGCACATGCCCACCACCATGGAGGACTTTGAGTCTTCTCTGAAGAAAGTGTCCAAGTCTGTGTCAGCTTCTGACCTGGAGAAGTATGAGAAGTGGATTGAAGAGTTTGGCTCCTGCTGAAAGTTAATCAGGAAGCCTGCAGCACCTCATCTGCAGAGGAATTAGTAGGAGGCTCAGTATATATTCTGGGAACAATACTTTAACTCATGTCTTCCTTTTCTTTGTAAATGATTTCTATTTTAGGCTAGGTCATGCGACATGCCTTAAAGTAGGGTAACCAACTGCTTCTCTTGGTAAATGTCCTCCTGGATACAGTCCATATACCACACCCAGGGGTGCCTTGTACTGATTATAAACATAAATAGAATGGTAAACATTTATATTTATGTCATACCGGTGGTATAGTCTGATATACACATGGTTGAAATGCTGTTTCAGCCAATCAACATCCAGGACTCAAACTACATGGTTTACAATATGCAATTAGTCAGCCTCGTGGGCATAACAAAATTGGTAGAAAACATTCCCAGATTTGTGTTCAATAGGTTTTATTATGGGTCCACAGAGCTAATCCTATAATCCTTACTATATTTGCCTTGAACAAATTTTGCTACCAAAGTATCCAGTGTCTTTGATCTGGTGATGTGCTTTTGGGGATATCTGTTAATCAAAGTTACACTACCTGAAACCATTTATTATATGCACTTTATTTGATCTTCTTAATGTGTACTTAGGAGACTACCTGGTTCAAATTTGAATATATACATGCATAAACACTAAGAATTTTGTTAATCAATTTTAAAGTAAAATATGACTTGCATTGACAAGGCTTACATGTGCTTTGTGTAGACTTGAGTGAATGTCACAAGAACATTTACAGAAACATTTTTATTGAGCAGGATTTGGGAATTCAATGTACAGTTTGATTTGAATGAAAATACATGATGCACACATGCCATGCTCCCATGCGTTTAGTAAAACACAAGATTGAAATTGAATTGAGGCACCATAGAAGCAAAATGTAAAATAAGTTCTAATTCACCCACTCAAGTTCAAATCAGCATGCAGTTTCCTATTATGAAGTTGTTTCATTGACAGCTAACTGCATTCCATACTATGGCTACTAAGTCAATGTGCCAGGGCCCCATATGTCAACCATGAGCCTAATCTTGAGAATCACATTGATACAATTTTATTTTGCTCATGCCTAGCCTGCTTTGAGGCAAACCAGCCAATAAGCTATTGGGAGAGGAGTAGGTTTGACTATTCTTATACTAAAGTGTAGCTTCAGATATCTATGTTGACAGTGCACGGCCATTGCGAGTAATTCACATTGCAGAGAACATCCATTGTCATTCACTCATATTGCAAAAAACATCCAGTAACCATATTCATACATTTCAAGGCATAAAGCAGCATATTCAGAGTGAACAGAAATGGACTGTATAGACAGGAGACTCTAAAGCAGTTAATGTCTGTTCTATACTTTCCAGGTCTATCTGCAATGTTCTGTGACAGAGATCATTCAGCTACAGGAACTAACTGCCATCTGTCTATCAATTGAAATGGTTGGAATGAGATCTATTTGCTCAGTATGTTCAACACTGCACTCATAATGATGGGTGCAAGACTAGGACCACCAGTCCTTTAATGAACCTAAGCGCGCAGGCCCGTCAAGTTCAGACAAATTGTAATACCAACGTAAAAATGTTTTGTTGACATTTGACAACAAATGCATTGGTGAGTCTCTGACAATATTATGCACTGGTTCAAATACAGTAAATAAAAACTGTTTGTCTTATGATTTAAAGTTGCATGCAAACAAACACCAAATCTTCAGTTCAATCCTCCAGTCAGAATGATAAAATATGAAATGAGCAATCAAAAATAAACCAATAGGAAGTCAGTGTTTCATAATGCAAAGTAGAATGGTTACAGAGGCACTGTGAGGTAACACAATCATAATATGAAAAGTAATGCAGTATGCAGCTCTGCTTCCACTAGTAACATTTCAGATTCCTTCTTTGAGGGGAGGGTATAATGTTTGAGAAATAAAGCTAAACATGTTATGTTTGCAATGCATGTGTAATAAGTGCTACAAAGAGATTATGGTTTCTCTAACCACATAATGCCTTGTGTTTTCAACAGATGCAATCAGACTCCTCTTCAGTTTTCAATGGGGGCCTTTTCACCTCCTCTACCTCTATTTCAACGTTCTCCAGCAGGGTGTGTTTCTCATCTTCCGGCATCAGAGTCACAGGATTTAAATGGAAAATTCCCCTAGAGGAAAAGTACATTATCATGAGCATCACAGTTAAGAAAAGATGAGAAAACAGATGTGCCTAATTAACTGGTCTTGGCACAAAGGTAAAAATCCTGCACACTGACCAGGCAGTGTTTAATTTAATTCTACAATAATGATGTGAGCAGGTTCAACAGGACCTGTGTGAAAACGTACTTGTGTTCGCATGTTGGGAAGAACATGTCCAGGATCTTGACAATGACCGCTGACCCAACCACACCAATCACTACCACCCACATGACCAAGAAGAACAGGGGCAAGGACTCAGACCAGAAGCGTCGCAAGCGGTCCCTCACCTCCTCCACCCATCGACACATGGCCTGCAAACAGATTTTAAGTCCAGAGCACATTGTAGTAGAGAAATTTTACAATATTCGATTTTGATCCAATGTCCAATTTACTTACACTGTAAGAAGAGATAGATTCTTTGAGTGGTGCCTCTGTCTGCATCTGATCAGACAGCCCTCCCAAGTCATCACCCTCATCATTGTTATCATACAGCAGGTCTGGGTCCATGCGGAGGGGAGTCTCCGGGAGCTTGCCTGGGGCAGCAGTCTCCTCCTGGGTGGTGTCCGCATGCTTCAGAGGGTAATGACTGGTGGTCTGGGACATCACTTGATATTCAGCTGAGCAGAAGGAAGTGGATCATTATCATTCACAAATTGATTTAGGAACATTGCTTTAGCAATGGAATCCAGTTATCTTGTCCATTTCATGTGAGAGTATGAAAAGTGAATGAAAATGGCTGTTCTTGCATACCTTTTTTAGGATTTGTTGGATCTGTGATGACCACATCATTTTCCCTTGGGATCCTGAAAATCTCGCTGTGTCCAATGGGATAGGTGTTGGTATACTGCGCAAGCGTCTGGAAATTGGGGCTCATCAGTATCTTCACTTCACACATTTCTGGCTGCTGGACCTAAATGATAGAAAAGGATACAAAGCCATAAGAGCACAGATTTTCCATCATTGTACCACCATGGTGCAAATATGCTCATTTAGCTGTTACATAAATATCCTAACACCATTATTCTATGGTCCTTTTCTCAATCAACTAACTTTACCTTTTTCCCCTCCATCTCGATGACCTCGCTGAACACTTGGAGAGCCACCACCTCTTCTGAATCACTCCACAAGCGATTCTGGCTCACCATCACCCGGGTGACAGTGGAGACATAGTCACCAGATTCAAATTCACTTGTGCCATTGGTGGTATCCACTGTAAACAAAGTGAAAGGCTGTTTTACATCAGGTGCAGAATGCTGTAGCTAAGTTATATGCACCAGAAACATTTTCACTACTCACACAGCAAGGCTTGGCAGTTCAACCTGGTCACCCCTGACAACTCCACAGGGATGTCATTGATGAGCACCTGCTCTTCATCCACTGAAATATTCAGGTTGATCTGAAAATTAACATGTGTTGAGCTATACGTTATGTTGTTATTCAATATCATTCTGACAGGCTTAATCATAGACCATTATATTATTATAGTATAGCTTACCTGCAAGTTGTTGGACTCCTGCACCCGTGTATCATTCAATGTCCCTGCTGTCACATTGATCAGAATACTTTCCTGTGTGAGAATCAATAATAGGAAAGCTGCCATTAATTATTATGATCATGATATAAGTTAGCTAATGTGGTAGGCAGCAAGGTATTCACCAAAACATCAGAACATTCGAGAGCGCATTCCAGCTTGCTAGTATTACGCTCATGCAACCTGGCTAACATAAACATTAGCTAGCTGCAATGAGTCAGATAGCAACAAAAGGTAACTGTAGCATCCATTAGCCAAATAACGTTAGCTAGCTAGCTACCAAGATTAGCATTACTTTTATTTTTTTAACCTTTATTTAACTAGACAAGTCAGTTAAGAACAAATTCTTATTTACAATGACGGCCTACCGGGGAACATTGGGTTAACTGCCTTGTTCAGGGGCAGAACGGTATATTTTTACATTGTCAGCTCCGGGATTCGATCTCGAAACCTTTCGATTAACTTACTGGCACAACGCTATAATCACTAGGCTACCTGCCCCTCAATTCATGTAGCTATCTAGTGGTAGAGTAGTCTCCTACCGTGTTTAATTGTCGAGGTGAAGACTCGGTGAAAATGAATGACATAAACAGTACACATAGAGTATAAACTGATGTTCGTTTCATCGCCATCTTCTAGCTGTCGTATTATCGTGGAGGAAACAACACCCCCGGCCCAAGTGACACCGAAATCAATCAAGAGCGCGTGCGCAAGCATGGCGGTTCTTCTTGAAACAACATTTGGTGATAGTCATTTATTCACAGAACGGCCTAAAAGTAAGAAAACATGCACCAACGTTAATGTCTGGTTACACACAGCCTACATTTGATAATGACATTTGCTCAAATTAAAATCTCAACTGTTATTCTACTGCTAGCAAGATTGCTAACCATTGACAATCTATAGCATATTGCTAGCTAACTAGTAAAGCTAAATGTTAGCTAACTTGTTAGTGTTATATTTCAGATAACTCGCTAACATTTCAGAAACATAGGATTGCCATGGATACGCTTAATATGACAGTTTACTCAGTGTTGATGTGGTGGATCATTGAAACGAAGGCCGGGAGAGAATTCCTAGCCCAATATTAATGGTCTAAAGGAGTCTAACGTTAATCCTTACAGTCCAAGGACATCCCAAGGCGAATTGGTTTGGAAGCCAAAACAACCAAATTCTCAAACTAAACGTGAATCAATTCTCAATTGCGGTACGGTTCTAGAAGTTTATAACGTAGGTGCACACGGGTCGAGAGAAAGATTTGAGATGACAGACAGTTGTAGTTGGATGTCCATACTACACAGTGGTGCATACTCTTGCCTGCATCTAGTAGGTCTAGGCTCTGGTGTAGTTGTCATTATAGTCCAACCATTGTAAACGAGAGTTTCTATTGGACAAATTCATATGTTTATCCCCATTTCGTTCCGTTTACGAAACGTTTTTCAACCGAATCGGCGGAATGAATACAGCCCTGATCGCGCACAAACAGTTCACTTTCATAGCCACATACAAACAGCTTATTGTATTCGTTCTCGCATCTACGTGCTCTCCTCTCACATTTTCCCGTTGCTTGTGGACTTCAATGCAGAACACATCAGCTGCCTGTGACCTACCGAAAACTTTTCCATATCATAACCGCTACATTGTTGTCACCATATTAGCTTCATAGTCAACATAGCTAATAACTAACGCGTTAGTAAACCCACTACAATCATGCAGTATAGTCAGTAAACAGTTTAGCGGTTAGACCGGTGGCAAATTTGTAACACCAAAAGCTTACCTTGACTTGACTTGGAATAGTTCCACCGAGGTAAAAACAGTTTCAAGTTGGATATTCGCGCTTTCAAACCACTTGAGCCACAGACTCCAAGTAAATGTCGTGATGCTGGAAAAATTGCGGACAACATTGCACAGGTCTTATTTTCACGATTTGGACATGAATTCGCTTTCCAAAACGAATAAACATGTGGAAATGTGAGTAGCATTTTGTATACCCAGTTGAATTAGTTAGGGAGCGTAAACAAAGTACAAACTTGTTTACATTCGAATTTCAATAGCTCCTTGGTCATGTGACCTATTTGACTCAAACAATGTTCAGAATGTCCACTGAATGCCCTTCTGTATTGCACACCCTTTGGTTCGTTCATTTTCGTCTCACACGTTTTTACATACATTTTTCTGAATTTCAATAGCTCCTTGCTCATGTGACCTAACTTCCAACAAGGTTCAGAATGTCCAATGTGGGCCTACACATTGCACACTCTTTAGTTTGTCCATTTTCATCTCACACGTTTTTACATGAAATGTAAAAAATTTACAATTTCAATAGCTCCTTGGTCATGTCACCTAATGACTTCAAACAAGGTGACTGCCCTTATATATTGCACACCCTTTAGTTTGTCCATTTCCATCTCACTCAATTTTACATACATTTTCAGAATTTAAAACTTCAATAGCTCCTTGGTCATGTGACCTACTGGACTCAAACAAACTTCAGAATGTCCACCGACTAGCCTTATATATTGCACACTCTTGTTTGTATTATGTAAAATCAGACAGTATAACGTACCTTTTTTATAGTTTTAAATTTCAATAGCTCCTTGGTCATGTAAATTACACACCTAAGAAGCGTGCAGTGGATATACACCCATATTGCATAACCTCTAGTCATGTATCTTCTATATTGTTGTACATCAATATTAGTTTGACAATTAGTGGGTTCAGTGTTGTGTTAACCCTTTTCTTTAATATTTATCTATAATAATTGGTAGTTCTAAATATTTATTTTTATTTTGCCACAGTACACAATAGGAGAGAGACAGATAATATCTCCTTTCATCGTTAATATCAACCATAAAGGAAAAGGGCAAAGTACGAGAGTCATGTTATTAATTGTCCAAAGCAGGGATGGAGAGTGAGCTAGTGAGATAGGCTGCAGTGGGTTTGCTGGGAAATACATATACTGAAGATGTAACCACAGTAATGGTGGCCAGAAAATCAATGAATGAAAATTGAATATTGAAAAATTAAACAGAAATTGCAGACCTGTAATCTTTTCTGACATGTCAACAGACACTTTACTTCAAATAAGTACAAATCATTTCACAGTGTTAACTTTCTCTTTATCCCTGGTTGATGTACATTTCAGAGCCTCTTCAGTGTGGATGGGGTATAGCAATACATTTTCAACAATACAGACAACACTTCCAGTTTGTGTTCTTCACTCTGAACTGTTTTGTCTTCATTCCTAGGCACAGCACATGGAACCACCATCGGCATGCCAAACATTCAATCTAAAACAAAACGTAACACGTTATAAATTATATCAAATATCCATGCAGTATGACGAATTAGCCATCCATTGTGTTATATAATAAAATTGTCTTGCATGCCGTCACTGTTGTCAAAAGATTATAAACATGTTAAATAAAGTTACTAACCCAGTCAGTCTTTGGGCCACATGCAGGTTCTTTGTCAGTGGCACACATGAAACAGTTCTTGGCTTTGTTGAACTCTGAAATCATAGGCATGAACTGAACATATGGCTATCCCACACAACTACATAAAAATAAAGAATTTACATTTACTTTGAATTAAATGTCATTACATACCAGACATTTTTAGTAAATCCTCAGCCATTTCTTTTCGCAGATGCTCCATGTGTTTTTTGTGAAGGTTCTATATCAATTTGGGAGGGGATGTTGGGGAAGTTCTGTGCAACTTCCTTGGCCATCATCAGTGTTCTCTTTTTTATGTAAACATAATGGAATTCTGATTAGTTATAGGCAAATAAATACGCAGGCCAAAACTGTATGCTGATTTCCTTATCAATATAATCTAATAGAGGTAATTTCCTTTATACCCCATTCTACACACAGCCTAAATTATAGGCACTGAACCATTTACAGGAGAATAATAAAAGTAGCATGTAGGCTTTAATAAAAAAATATATAAAGTGACAGCTTCATCAGTACGTGCTTAAAGAAAGTCATATCACAAAGATCACAACTGACAGTTTCAGTCTATGACAATCGAGAATGAATTGTAAGCACCAAAGTGTGTTAAAGTGTGTTTGTCAAAATAATATCTGAAAATGACAGTTGTTGAACATAATACTTCTATTTGCAATAGCAATTTATGATATATGCAGTTCAGGAATATTACATGTATCAACACTACATGTAGGACGGACATAAGACATTCCCACATACAGTAAACACATGCATAGAGGCATTTTTCAGCTCTGATTTTACCAGTCAGAATCCAGAATGGATATGACAATGTGGCAGCACAGGACGTAATACACCCTTACAACAATCTACTTCTTGATCTTCTTTACTTCTTATTTGGTAAACTGCTACTGTGTGTCAAGAAAAGAGCCCCAATTAGGGGTTAGTGTACTCCAGTAAAAAAAGGTCTGGTTTAGATGAAAAACTATTGCCCTGTGTCCCTGTTCATAGGGGCATGAGAGACTAGTCAGTGGTAGAATTGAGTTGGCACTTTATTGGCCCAAATAACCACAGACCCAGAAGGTTGAGTAATTAGTCTTTTTCTTTTTTTTGCATTGACTTATGGTGTCAAGAATAGGATCCAAAGTGTTAGGAAATATTTGTTAAAATCAAATCAAATTGTATTTGTTACATACACATGGTTAGCAGATGTTAATGCGAGTGTAGCGAAATGCTTGTGCTTCTAGTTCCGACAATGCAGTAATAACCAACGAGTACTCTAACCTAACATTTCACAGCAACTACCTACTACACAAGTGTAAAGGGATGAAGAATATGTACATAAAGATATATGAATGAGTGATGGTACAGAACGGCATAGGCAAGATGCAGTAGATGGTATCGAGTACAGTATATACATATGAGATGAGTAATGTAGGGTATGTAAACATATAAAAGTGGCATTGTTTAAAGTGGCTAGTGATACATGTATTACATAAAGATGGCAAGATGCAGTAGATGGTATAGAGTACAGTATAAACATATGAGAAGAGTAATGTATGGTATGTAAACATTATATTAAGTGGCATTGTTTGAAGTGGCTAGTGATATATTTTTTACATACATTTTTCCAATATTAAAGTGGCTGGAGTTAAGTCAGTATGTTGGCAGCAGCCACTCAATGTTAGTGGTGGCTGTTTAACAGTCTGATGGCCTTGTGATAGAAGCTGTTTTTCAGTCTCTCGGCCCCTACTTTGACCTCGTCTTCTGGATGATAGCGGGGTGAACAGGCAGTGGCTCGGGTGGTTGTTGTACTTGATGATCGTTATGGCCTTCGTGTGACATCGGGTGGTGTAGGTGAATTAAGTTGTCATAATTACCATGTAAGTCTATGGAAGGGGGTGAGAACCATGAGCCTCCTAGGTTTTGTATTGAAGTCAATGTACCCAGAGGAGGACAGAAGCTAGCTGTCCTCCTGCTACACCATGGTGCTACCCTACAGAGTTCTGTTGAGGCTACTGTAGACCTTTATTGCAAAACAGTGTGTTTTAATGTGAGAACGATAACTTTAAATGTTTCATTATTTTTATGAAATTCACTGAGGATGGTCCTCCCCATCCTCCTCTGAAGAGCCTTCACTGGATGTCATAAGGTGAATGCACCAATTTGTAAGTCGCTCTGGATAAGAGCGTCTTCTAAATGACTTAAATGTAAATGTAAATGTACACTATTTCGACTGGTTTTAAAACAGTTGCAGCAGACAGTATTTTTTCAGTGACAACACGTTTGTGGCGTCCATCTTCTGTTTACGCACAGGTGTTCAGTGATGCAGATAGCTAATTACTACAGGTAGTCAACTCTGTCTTCCGTAAACAAGCAATGTAACATGGAAATATGGCAGCGTGGGAACCCTAACCCTATAAAGTTGTGTATCCAAAACCTTATCGCAAGTGATGCATGTTAATGTTCAGACAGAGTGTCAGGGCTCTTATCAAAACTCCCCCATACAGAAGACACCTTTTTTCTTATTCTTATGTGTGATTGTAATGGAACTGAGAGTCGTGATCAACGGCTATGAAATTCCTTGCTAAGAATTTAACTCCATTGTCCTGGAATTAAATTCTTAGCAAGGGAATTCCTAATGTCTTGTGATGTGTTGCTCTCATAATGCTGATAATCTCCTTTTTTTAAGTTATGCAAAATCAAATTCTACAACTACTGCCTCATCCACAATGTCCAGAGAGACTTTATTGTGCAGACTGGAGATCCAACTGGGACTGGCTGTGGTGGAGCATCTGTCTATGGGTCAGTCCATTTCATCAGCATCAATGTCTAAAATCATCACAGCTGTTTTTTAATTATTACAGGAATGTTGATAGGTGAAACATGTGTCGATGTTCCCTGAGCAAAGCACTTAAACTTGCCTGAACGTCAGACTGTTACCATTGATTTTCAGTCTGACCGAGGTAGCCCTTAAAAATACGCAATAGTCTCTATACGCCAAAATGTTGAATACAATGATATTTACACTTACTTTACCAGTTGTACATGCTGTTGATCCTTTTGGCGGTAAGAGCAGGATATAGGGTATTCACAGGCGAGTGTTGTTTACTCAACTTTTTTTCAGCGCCGGTATGTCGCTTGTGTTTTCAATCTCTAGACCCATTGCACAATATGTAAACAAAGCCGAATGCAACTGAACGTAGTTGACCGAAGCATGTTTCCTCATAATCAGCTGGAAGTGTTTGCTGTCTGTGGTTCGGTTTCTCATGTGCGAATTGCAACAGTATTGAAAATAAAACCGGATACAAATCGATATACAGACCAGTGTACTGAAGGTCGGGTTGATAGCATTTCCCTGTGGATCTTTATATCAGATTACTTCCGACATAGGGAAGAAAATCAACGGAAAAAGTTAGACCAACATTCTGATTTGTAATGGGACTGTTCGGCAATGCTGAGCCTACATGTTAGAGACGAGTGTGTAAGTATTTCACTCTTGGATTCCAAAAGAGTCTACACTTAACCCGAATTGCTCCTGTAATTCGCTCTGGATAAGAGCGTCTGGTAAATGACTAAAATGCAAATGTATTGATGTCTTTTCTATACCCTCAGTAAACTCTATGGAGACCAGGCCAGTTTATTTGATGCGTCATCTCTCATTTATCACAGTATTAATCTGCTAAATTGTAATTATTCGCTCCTATGGCCTATTTACTGCCTACCTCATCATGCCTTTTGCACACACTGTATATAGACTTTCTTTTTTTCTACTGTGTCATTGACTTGTTTGTTATTGGCTTGTTTATTGTTTACTCCATGTGTAACTCTGTGTTGTCTGTGTCACATTGCTTTGCTTTATCTTGGCCGGGTCGCAGTTGTAAATGAGAACTTGTTCTCAACTAGCCTACCCGGTTAAATAAAGGTAAAATAAAAAAAATCATGGTTCTCAGGTTGGTAAAACTGCCATCCAACTCCTCAGTATTTTGGGCTCCCAAGTGGCGCAGTGGTCTAAGGCACTACAGACACCCTGGTTCGAATCCAGGCTGTATTACAACCTGCCGTGATTGAGAGTCCCGTAGGGCAGCGCACAATTGGCCCAGCGTCGTCTGGGTTTGGCCGTCATTGTAAATAATAATTTGTTCTTAACTGACTTGCCTAGTTAAATAATGGTTCAATTTAACTGCAGTTTGAAAACAACAAAGTTAGCCTACTGGTTCGAGTAGGATAGCAAGTGTCTGAAATCTCAGAAATGTTCAGGTTAGCTTACTTGTGCTGTAACAATCTCTTTACCCCCCCAGTTCCTAATCACCACTGGTGAGGTCCACACTGTGTTTGGTGAGGTGTCAGAGAATTGGCGTCTTGGATGAGATCAATGACACCTTCGTTGATAAGGTCTTCATCCCTTTTCAGGATATCAGGCCAGCAGATTTCATTTCCTTGAACCATATTTAAATGCAGCAATGTTAGGGGTAAATCAGAATAGAATTGAATACACTTTCGAATTTCATCATGAATAGCTCCCATCCAGAGGTGTAGATGCAATGACCTACTCAGACATCCCAGTATAAAGTGAGGAGAAGAGAGGTGTGACACTTGTTTTGTGTCATTGCAGGATAAACCACACTGTGATCCTGGAAGACTCTTTCGATGACCCTGCTGACCTGCCCGTGTAACAGGGTTATATTGGTGATTCCCCTTGCCACTTTATTGTTAAGCCAATGGGTTTTTGGTTTGAGTTTGTCTTGCCTTCACCTACTCAACATGGCATCTTATTGGCTGGTTTGCGTAGCTTGCTTACGAGGGGGGATGTTCCAGTTAGAATCGTCCCAGTGAACAAGCACCAAACCAGCGGTAAGTTGTTGGTTGCAAAGCACCGTACGTCAAAGGTGATTTTATGCTCCCAAGTGATGATTTAAATGTACAATTTATATCAAATTGTTTGTAAATGTTCACACACAAGATGCAGCGGTTTTTGGAGAATATTTGTTGTGCATTTGGTTGTAAAGAATTCCCGCCAGTACTAGCTAGCAACTTACTGTGTCTGGTGGGGGGGGGTTCATATATTTTGTACAGTGCGTGAGTGCAGAGTTGGATGGTGAGACGTGCATTTCATGACGTGCAATTTTGTGCCGTTCCTAACAGGTACATTGTTAAAGATATTATATTGTATATTGTAATTGTATTATTTTGGTAACTAGCCCAGTGAACAAGCACCAAACCAGCGCCCAGTGAACAAGCACCAAACCAGCGTGCGTGAGTGCAGAGTTGGATGGTGAGACGTGCATTGCATGACGTGCAATTTTGTGCCGTTCCTAACAGAATAAAGCTACATGACTGGTGCTACATATTGGAGTTCCGTGTCGATGACTGATTGTACACAACGCCAGAAGAGTACTGTTACAGTGGTGCCGTGACCGTTCTTCTGGATCGGATCAACCTTCGCTGGATTTCCATCCCAGAACTTCGCCGTGGTTGCTGTTGAAGAATCAGATAAGACGTTGCTGGTGCAGTTTGGCGATATCGCATTTCGCCACAAGATGGCGCCACTAGAACGTTTTATTATTGCAATTGATGATTTCTCTGGCTGAGGCTCTTCACAGACAAAGGATAACTTTTGTGTTACTTGTTTATTTGCAATTCTGATGTATATCTGATATAAGTAGGGTGAGTTTTACCAGTGTACTAGATATAGGTTAGATTTTGTCGTGAGGTAAAACAAAAACAAACAAAAAAACAACAAACAAAAAAATATATATATATATGTTTTGCTGTTTACATTTCCATTAGGGTGTTGATTTCCCATTGTTAAAATGGAAGGTGTTGGGAGAGGTAGGGGTTTCCTGTCATTTAATCTGTCACCATCTGTGGGTAGGGGTTCAGCCAAAATTCCAGTTACTTCTACACCTATGCCCAAACTGGAGGGTTTTGATGATAGTTTATCCATGGACACGCCCAAGGATGTGTATGAAAGAGTTTTGCCAAATACAGGGAGTGGGGAGGTCTCCATGGATTTCATAGCAGACATAGTACAGCAGATTGGTCATTCCATTGGGGAGAACATTGCCTCCTGTTTGGAGTCAAAGGCAATTGTTGGACATGTTGGGGACAATGTTATGGGGAGTGTATGCAGCTCGAGGGGTATGGATGTGTCAGGCCTGAACCTGGTATTGAAGTCTGATATCAGGGAACCGGTGTATTTTCGGGGGGATGGCTCTGAAAAGTGCACAGTGCATGAGTGGGAGGATATGGTAATGGTTTACATGCGTAAGAGGGGCGTGTCTGTGATGGACCAAGCAGTTGAGGTTATGGGCAGGCTTATGGGAAGGGCCCGCGATGTTGTTAAAGTTGGCATACGCAGCAATCCCTCCATTGATTTATCTAAAGGCCCGAGTCCCATCTTTGACATACTGAAACAACATTTTAGTGACACTGTTTTTTCAAGCATGCCCCTTGCTGACTTTTATGCCACATTACCTCTGACTGATGAACAACCATTTGAATATTGGCTCAGACTGAACAGGGCTATGGAGGTTGCTGAAGATTGTCTAAAGAGACAGAAAAAAAGTGTTGAAGACCCATCTCGTGAGCTCAGTCATGTTTATCAGACATTGCCCTAATGCTGAACTGTCGCTTATCTTTAAGTGCAAGCCATTACAGCAGTGGACTGCTGCAGATGTTCATGAGAGGCTGGATGAATACAGGAGGGAGCGGAGGTACTCTCACTTATCTAAGGTGACCCCAGCCATCGCAACAATGAAGCAGGAAGTTGGTGCTGTCATGCCGATCACCATGCCTGCTGTGAGGTCCCACATGGAAGTACCCAATACGTTGCCTTACCCAGCCCAGACTATTCAGGGCTCAGCTGAGCCCATGGAACGTATCCTTGCAATGCTGGAGCGTGTGCTGGAGCAGAGGCCACAACAGTCTGACCATAAGTTCCAAAAAGGGAATAGGAGCAAAGTGAAGTCTAATGGGCCATGTAACGTGTGCGGGGATGCTGGACATGATACTTACTTTCACTGCAGGGCCAATCACCTCTGCTTTCTTTGTCATGTAGCTGGCCACGCACGCTCTCAGTGCCCCAAGGCCGCAGCTCTGAGCACAGCTAGTGGAGTCCCTACAGTAATCACTGCTCAGCTTCCGGAAAACTAGTAGGCCTGCATGTAGAAGGGGAGAGTGTTGGGCCTTTTGTAGAGTCCCCATCAGTGAGAGCTGTTGATTTGGAGTCTGTATATAAAAGTGTTTGTGACGAAATGGAGACTGAGAAGAGTATTATAATGCAGAACACACAGAGACTTTCCCCCGTATGATGATTTATTCTATGCCAAGGTGTTAATAGGACAAGAAGTGGAAGTGAGAGCTATGCTTGACAGTGGGTCCATGGCTTGTACCTTGAGCTCTAGGGTCTTACCTGAACTGTTGCATGCAGGAGTGTTGAAAAGTCCATCATTGAGTCCTACAGAGGTAGTCTTGGTTGGTTGTGGTGGGTTGAAGACGAGGCCTTTGGGAGTATGTGAGCTGGAGATGGAGGTGTACGGATGTAGAGTTGCTGTGCCTACACTGGTGGTTGAAGGCCAGAGTGATGACCTCATCTTGGGCAGCAATCTCCTAAAGCACTTGATTCGCCACCTGAAGACGGATGGAGATCTCTGGAAGAGGGTTTATACTCCTGTGTGTGACGGGGGTAAGGAGAGCAAGCTAATCGAGATGATGGCTAATGTGGAGAGATGGAGAGACAGTGAAGTACCTGACAAAGTTGGAACTGTGAGACTAAAAGGGGCTGTGACACTAGAGCCTATGCAGGAGCACTTAGTCTGGGGCAGACTACGAAACACTCAGAATCTATCAGCTGGCAGTGCTGTTGTCATTGAGCCCAGCAGTTCAAGGTCAACACCAAGGTCAATACTGGTAGGGAGGACAGTAGCTCTATTGCGGGGGGATGGGTGGCTCCCTGTTAGAGTGATAAACCCTTCTCAGAAGATAGTGACATTGAGACGAAACGCCACTCTAGCCGATGTCTTTCCTTGCATGGCTCTAGAGGACTTTGACTGTGCGGGTGTGAATGATGGTTCATCAGCAGCTTTACAGCAGCAAGTGCAGAGAACGGCTGATATACTCACTGACTGCCAAGATGACTTGACACTGACTGACGGTTCCAGCCAACTTCACGATACTGACGGACCTGACAGTTCAAGCGAGCCTGAGGTCTTACGTGACTTAGGTTTGACTGATATTGATGTCTCCTCCTGTCAAGCGTCTCCTGCTGGTAAGAAGAAACTCATCCAGCTCATAGCTGAGTACCAGTCTATTTTTTCCAGGCACAAGTTGGATTGTGGAAAAGCTTCCGGATGTCTTCACCGCATTCAACTGAGTGATGAGAAACCCTTTCAGATGCCCTACCGACGCCTTTCACCAAATAATTATGAGAAGCTCAAACAAGCATTGAATGAGATGGAAGAACGTGATATCATAAGGAAGTCTAGTAGTGAGTTCGCCCCTCCCCTTGTCCTTGTCTGGAGACCTGAGACTCTGTACTGATTTTCGTTTGCTCAATGCTCGCACCATCAAAGACGCCCACCCACTCCCTCACCAGGCTGACGCGCTGGCTGCGTTAGGTGGACATGCCTTTTTCTCGACAATGGACCTTACCTCTGGCTACTACAATGTGGAAGTGTATGAGGATGACCGGAGATTCACAGCTTTTACGTCCCCATTTGGATTGTACGAATACAATCGAATGCCACAGGGGTTATGTAATAGTCTGGCAACCTTTATGAGGATGATGCTAAACATCTTTGGGGATCAGAACTTTCTTAGCCTGCTGTGTTACCTTGACGATGTCTTGGTCTATGCGCCCACTGAAGATCTGGCTATACAGCGACTGGAAATGGTTTTTGAGCGTCTCAAGGCTCACAACCTGAAGTTGGCACCAAAAAAGTGTAACTTTCTGCAGAGGTCTGTGAAGTTTCTGGGGCATATCATTAGTGCGGATGGTGTAGCTACAGACCCTGAGAAGGTGAGGGCCATTACAGGAGTAACAGAAGCTGATCTGATGAAAGATGGCACTGACATTCCATCTCAGAAGAAATTGAGGTCATTCCTTGGGATGGTGGTGTATTATCAACAGTTCATTGAAGGTTGCTCGACCATTGCAAAGCCTCTCTTTGGATTGACTACTGGACACGCTGGAAAAAGAAGCGAAGCTCACCTGTCAGGAAGTTGACGGCTGCCGACTGGACAACAGAATGCAGACAGGCCTTATTCCAGCTAAAGCAAGCCTTACTGGACCAGGTTTTGTTGGCCCACCCCAACTTTGATAAACCCTTTCTACTCTCGGTGGATGCATCCAGCAATGGCTTAGGTGCTGTGCTATCTCAGGTGCAGGAACCGGGAGCTACAGCGAGACCTATAGCCTTCGCGAGCAAGTCCCTCAGTTATGCACAGTCAAGGTATCCTGCGCACAGGCTCGAGTTCTTTGCCATGAAATGGGCTATCTGTGACAAGTTCCACCACTGGCTACGGGGACAGCAGTTCACGGTATGGACGGATAATAATCCCTTGACATACATTCTGACCAAAGCAAAGCTTGATGCTTGTGAACAGAATGGGTCGCCAAGCTGGCACCGTACGAGTTTGACATTAAATACTTCCCTGGAAAAATGAATGTTGTTGCAGATGCTTTGAGCAGAGAGCCCTTCTTACGACCCAGTGCACTCCATCGCCTGACAAGGGTCCCGTACGAGACCTTACTAGCTGAAGCCGACGCTGTGCGCACAGACAGAATGCAAGATGTGTTTCGCTGGTCCAGCCACCCCTTTGACAAAGCCTCTGACTCCAACGAAGTGGTCATTAGCTGTCAGGCTACTGTTGACCCCCCATCTGGTCCTTTATCAAGACATGAAGTTGCAGCTGTTCTTCATTCACATAGGTGCTGGGTGGGTGAAGTGGGCTCACATGCACTGCTGTTGCCACAGCTCCCACAGGCTTTTATGCCATCAGAGCAGACCGGTGTCGATGTTCTGCCACACGACCTACTGATGAGTAAGCAGCGTGATGACAACGTGATCAGCAAAGTCATCTTCTTTGTTGAGAGGGGGAGAAGACCATCCCGGAGAGGGCGTGCCCATGAGAGTGTTGAGGCTTTGGGTCTTCTCAGAAGTTGGGACAAGTTGACCATGAAGATGGGTGTACTGTATCGTGTTTCGACGAATGTGGTTACAAAGAGGAAAATGTATCTGTATGTGGTTCCAGCCTCCATGAAAGCAATGGTGCTGAAGGGTGTCCATGATGAAGCTGGCCACCAGGGCCAACAGAGAACAGTCTACCTGACAAGACAGAGGTTCTTCTGGCATGGCCTGGAGAGGGAGGTAAAAGCCTATGTGAAGTGCTGCAGGAGATGCGTGGTGAGCAAGACTCCTGATCCGGAAGCAAGAGCTCCTCTTGAGAGCATAATAACGACTGAGCCTCTTGAACTAGTGTGCATAGACTTCTGGTCTGCAGAAGATTCTTCAAACAAATCCTTGGATGTGCTCGTTGTTACTGACCATTTTACCGAATTAGCTCATGCCTTCTTGTGTCCGAACCAGTCTGCTAAGTCAGTAGCTCATCAGTTGTGGAACAACTATTTCTGTGTCTACGGGATGCCTCGCCGTATACACTCAGACCAGGGAGCCAACTTTGAGAGCACTTTAATAGCCGAACTGTTGAGTGTTGCAGGCGTTCAGAAGTCTCACACCACGCCGTACCATCCGATGGGGAACGGGTCCTGCGAAAGGATGAATAGGACTTTGGGAAACATGATCCGGGCTCTGCCAACGAGAGCAAAGCACAGATGGCCTCAGGCGCTGAAGTCCCTTACGTTTGCATACAATTGTACAATCCACGAGACCACAGGCTTTGCCCCTTTCCTGCTAATGTTTGGGAGGATGCCAAGACTGCCTGTTGACATAGTCTTTGGCTCTGTCATAGAGAACCCAGAAGTTGTCGACTATGACCAGTTTGTTCAGTCTTTGAGGAGAGATCTGAAAGAAGCCATGAATGCAGCACAGGCATCTGCAGCGAAGCAGTTGAAGAGGCATGCTGACCTTTATGACAGACGAGTCAGAGGAGCACCAGTGGAGATTGGGGATCGAGTATTGCTGGCTAACAAGGGGGAGCGGGGAAAGCGGAAGCTCGCTGACCGTTGGGAGGATACTGTCTACCTTGTCACTGGATTGAATGCTGACAGTCACACTTTTAAGATTCAGAACAGCTCCACTGGACGGGAGAAGACGGTACATCGCAACTTGATAATGCCAGTCAACTTTCTTCCTCTTCCCCATGATGCTGTTGAGGAGGGAACAGACATGTCTGGATTAACAGAGTCTGAGGACATGAATGACAGCCTAGTGGTCTCAGCTGCCATGGACACTGCAGTGGATGATGGTGCTGAGTACAGAACCAGAGTGTGGGTGTCAGAGTTGTCTTCTGAAGGAACAGGTGACACAAGCCTGGAGGGTGATGTGCGATCCTTGGATGCTCAGGATATTCCACCTTTGGATTCCGTGGATGATATACTGCAGCTGGAAGGTCTGCCTCGATCAGAGAGTCTTCAAGAATCTGACAGAGACTGTAACAGTGTAGTGAGTGAGCTAATTGACCAGTCTGCTTACGATATCCGTACTGACCTACCAAACGCGGACCATTCCTTACCTGATCAGTTACGTACTGACTGTGTTGACGGACACACTATTGCAACAGTACACAACACTGTTACCCCTTATGCAGTTGAAGGTAGTCGGGGTCATATTAGGTCAAGGGCAGGAAGGCTATTTAAACCAGTGTCAAGACTGATTGAGATTATGAATCAGCAGAAAGTTAGCTCTTGAAGGTTAAATATGTGAATAGAGGGTCAATGGTATTGACATCTTTTATTTGTTTTGCTTTTACATCATTGTGACCATAATTAGAGGTTGCAGGATGGTAATGTGACATATGATAAAGTCTCTTATGGTGGTTTATTTTATTACTTGGATGTTTTAAAGTCACCGAGTGTACTTAACATGTGACAGGCATGTTTACCTATGAGGGCTAAGGAGTTTGATCAACCGCTTTTCACTCTAATTCTCAAGGAGAATAGTCTAATGACTGGAATATTTAGTGACTGATTTAAAGCAGGGTCTGCATCCTTGATATACACAGCGTTACCTTTTAGTTTTCTCTATTAGGTAGTATATATATTTTTTTCTCTGGATTATTCTGTACATATGTTGAGTGTCTCTGTATCTGGTATGTTTGCACAGTGCCGTTTTGTATTTTTCTTGGCAAGTGGAATTCAGTAGGGGGGAGTGTAACAGGGTTATATTGGTGATTCCCCTTGCCACTTTATTGTTAAGCCAATGGGTTTTTGGTTTGAGTTTGTCTTGCCTTCACCTACTCAACATGGCATCTTATTGGCTGGTTTGCGTAGCTTGCTTACGAGGGGGGATGTTCCAGTTAGAATCGTCCCAGTGAACAAGCACCAAACCAGCGGTAATTTGTTGGTTGCAAAGCACCGTACGTCAAATGTGATTTTATGCTCCCAAGTGATGATTTAAATGTACAATTTATATCAAATTGTTTGTAAATGTTCACACACAAGATGCAGCGGTTTTTGGAGAATATGTGTTGTGCATTTGGTTGTAAAGAATTCCCGCCAGTACTAGCTAGCAACTTACTGTGTCTGGTGGGGGGGGGTTCATATATTTTGTACAGTGCGTGAGTGCAGAGTTGGATGGTGAGACGTGCATTTCATGACGTGCAATTTTGTGCCGTTCCTAACAGGTACATTGTTAAAGATATTATATTGTATATTGTAATTGTATTATTTTGGTAACTAGCCCAGTGAACAAGCACCAAACCAGCGCCCAGTGAACAAGCACCAAACCAGCGTGCGTGAGTGCAGAGTTGGATGGTGAGACGTGCATTGCATGACGTGCAATTTTGTGCCGTTCCTAACAGAATAAAGCTACATGACTGGTGCTACATATTGGAGTTCCGTGTCGATGACTGGTTGTACACAACACCAGAAGAGTACTGTTACACCCGTGCCGAACCGTTCCCCCGAGCCTACCAAGGAACAGCTGGATGTGAGTGACTGGGTACTTTCAGGTACCATTTGAGGTCAAAGCAATGCATATCTCACATTTCAGAGCAAAAGCGGATTAACTTTTCATAAACTTTCATAAAAAGCAATACGTTTTAATTTATAGTTTCTCTGTTCATCAAAGGAAATGTGAATGATTTTCTCAATACCTGAACAAAAGTAGCTGTGATGTTACTTTAGATTTTTTGATGTCATGGACTGTACACCTTTTGTTGATTTGCAAAGTCAAACCCTCTTTGGTGTGCAGAGTGGTCGTATTGGAGCAGAGGAAGTGATCAACGACACAGATGGTAAGGAGGCTGAGGAGCTGGATGAGCTGTTGAAGGAGGAGGCGGCCAAGACCCACGCCATCCTTCTGGAGATGGTGAGATGGGGGTCTTGTGGTTCAGGCGCGATGGCAGAGCAGATTTTGTAACACTCCACATTACCACTTTGTGTACTGATTGATGTTGAAGAACCCAACACTAGTTATTTAGCTGGTAAACATATTAGTATTGTAAAGATTATATGGTGGTTTTATGAGTTTTGTGGTTTGAGACGTTGTCGTGTGTATGTGCTTGTGTAGATGGGAGAATGTTCTGTTTGTGTGTAAGCTGAACCCAATGACTATAGAGGAGGACCTGGAAATCATCTTCTCTCGCTTTGAACTTTCACCCTGTCTATTTCAACATACTGGCCTCCATGACACTACTATACATATTTCATTAGAAATAGACCTAGTCCTAACCATTTAAAAATAGAAAGGAGACTTGGTAGAATATTGGTGTATTATCCTATATTAACGTGTTCTTATTTCTGTACAGCTGTGAGATCATCAGAGACTTGAAGTCAGGAGAGTCTCTGTGCTATGCTTTCATTGAGTTTGAAAATAATATGTTTGGTGTTCACTTGATTTTTATATGTACCATGAGTTAGCATTTAGTAATTTTAGCGCTCTTTAAACATTGAACAATGATCCACTCATATTCACAAGTCCAAATCAAGACTAAGCTAAAAAGAGATTCATTTTGGAACCATTTAAGTGCAGTTATGCAGAATACAAATAGAGGGCACCAGTTAGTCAAAATTGAGAGGAAACGTGAATTCACTTGAAAGGGTTTTGTTTACTGAATTGATAGGTTGTTTCCTTATTCACTATACACATAAGGGCTCAGTTTACCCTCTTAGATATAATTGATGTCATTTCTCTCCACAGGAGGGGGACTGTGAAAAGGCCTTCTTCAAGATGGACAACGTGCTCATAGATGACCGACTCGTACATGTGGACTTCAGCCAGTCTGTCTCAAAGATGAAATGGAAAGGCAAAGGTAATCACTTATTAAAACAACTCATTAACTTCCTTTTAATATTTTGGGTTTTTCAGTATTTCCATTATATATACTTTCAGAGACTTTAAGCCTCAATCAGGCACTTTAGCTAAAGGATGTGCCATTTACCTTCTCTTCTAAGTAGAGAAATGAACAAGGTCTTTTTTTGGTTTTCTAGGTGGGAAGTATATGAAGGATGACTTCAAGGCCTATGAAAAAGAAGTGGGATACAAATGAGCTTAAGGATAAAGTCAAACCCAAGCCAGAGTATCCTTAAATGTTTTTATATTTGCTATTCATATGAAGTGAAAGATAGGGGTTAGAACCGTGTAAAATAACTAAACTGTGCACCATTTCACATAGCAATCAGGTTAGAGAGGTCAACTATTGTAAAGAGGTTTCTGTTGGAGGAAATTAAATTTCTCTGGAAGAAAGTGTTTCTCTTTGAAATGTTGTCTTGGCAAACCTTTTAAAGAATTACTCTCTTTACTTAAGTTTTACTTAATGGTCCCAAAAGCTCCAAGTACGACCTGCTTTTAGAGGAAGAAGGAACAAGCCATTGGCATGCTGAGAAGAAACACAAAGACAAGAAGCACAATCACTCAGACAACAAGGACACCAGGAAGTCCAAGAAATCCAAGGTTGACTGAAAATGTCTCCCCAACTCATTGTTTGTGAAAAATGTCCTTTGTTTCACAATAATGTTCAGTCAGAGCATTAGAGTAAGAATATATGAGTAAGCATGGCTCATGTGATTTCGGTATGGCCTATTATTTCAACAGTTGTGACACCAGTCACTCCAGCTACACAGTCATTCCGCAGAGTATAACTCCAAAGATTTCTATCTAACCTTTCTCAAATCTCTTTCTCTCCCATGTTATACCTACAGTGGGACAGGGAGGAAACCCGGCGGGAGAAAAAGACAGACTGGCAGCATTCTCACTCCAGGGAAAGAGACGACAGCGATGACCACCATAAGCACAGCATGTCCCATGAAAAGCACCGCCCGGAGGGCCTTGACAAGGGCCACAGGGAGAGTAGCCGTAATCACTCACCCAAGAAGTCTAAAGACAAGGAGAGGAGCAGATACCGATGATGAGAGAGGAATGGGATTGAGGTCCGTTCCATTTCAACTTCCATCAATTATGGATTTGGAAATTCCTCTTTAAAAATAAATGTCCATTCTTTTCATGAATTGACTAAATTTAAATGGAATTGGTCCTCCCAAATACCTGCCTCTGTGGCCCCTACTACCCTACCACGACCACCCATGTCTGGGAGAGCAGAACCAGGGACTCATCATGACTAAAACCTCGGCAGTTAGTAAGGTTGTGTAAGTATATTTGTTTTTTAGTTTGACTTATACCTACCCCACTTCTCTTTCTCTGTTCATCAAAGGGGGGGTGAATAATTTGTTTTCCCCCCATGTTTGTCTTTGACCTTTTACTGTAGTTTCTTACAGATTTTAATAGAGTAAATCAATTAAGTGGGCATGGAAAACATGAGTTGTGTTTCTGAGTGAGTGCACTGCAAAGGGAATTCCCTGTGTAACCCTCTCCATGAGGTCGGCCAGTGTGATATCACTGAAATAGCATGATATCTCACCTTCCACCTCGCTGCGTGAAAACAAGTGGGAGGAAGCTATGCTAGCTGAAAGTTATGTGGGCTACATCTCTAAATGAGGGATCCTCTTTTGGCGACAGTTTTAAATGTTTTGGGTCTGTGTATCTTGGCAGTACTGTCAGAAAGGGTATCAGTTAGCCCAACCTGAATCCTGTGTTGAAGTATATTGGGATGTGAGGGGAAAACCAAAAGAGAGCTAGGCTATATTTAATTCGATACAGTCCTGACCAAAAGTGTTCAGAATAATGTTTTCAGCCTTGGCAGTCATAGAAGAATAGCACAGTGAGGGTTAGTGTGTGCAGCTAGCGAACAGTCGTTGAGTTTTCCACAGGGCCTCTCCTTGTGCAATGCTGTGGGCCACCACTTCTAGCCCCCTCTGAGTTCCCTGAATTAAAGCACGAGAGACCCAAGTCAACATTCACCATATTTGGTCTGTTGACATTTGGAATCATTTCACATTTGGTTGTTTCTCAGAATGAGATGCCATTTTGAAGCTTCCCAAAATGGGTTGTTTTTAACTTGTACTGAGTGTGGGGGTGGGGTGGTGGTGGTGGAACCAGATGGCTGTTGAAGCCGGTGAGGTTTAGCGTGGTTCAAGTTGTAAAAGACTGCAGATAGACAGAGGTATGTTTTGTTTTCCACCCTCATATCTAACCACTGTCAGACTTCCCCAACAGCCCACAGTACATGAGTGAGAGCAAATTGCACTTGACAAAAGGAGTGAATCTAATGGCACTGTAGAAAGCTAAATCATGAGCAGACAGTTGTAGGATCCCACGGTCAGAAGCTGATTCCCATCATTGACCAGAATTAGGAAGAACTTGGGACCAAGGGAAGTGTACAGTCAGTCATGCACTTTGTTCTACAGACAGCCGGGTGTACAAAGTGAAATGTCTCCCCACTGGGCACACACTGGTTGACTCAATGTTGTTTCAATGTAATTTGTCAACATATTGTGATGTGGAAGCATATGTGGAAAATAAATTGAAAACAGTAGTTTGATTGGATTTCAAAAAAAGTAATCTCATTTCAACCAGCATTGTAAACACTGAAATTAGGGTAAAACTTAACTAACAGGTTGTTACATCAATGTATTTAAGTCAGTCAATCTAATTCCAACATAATCATCAGAACTATGTATACATTGAAATTGTGTTAAATACCACAAATAAACGTTAATCATTTTCATACTATATTGTGTGGTTGAAATGGTCGAATTTCATATATGATTAGGCATATTTTATTTGGTCATATTTTAATAATAAAATGGTATGTTTGAATCAACGTCATTATTTTAATGTCATGCCAACAACCTAAATAAAGAGATATATTGAAATAAAATGTGAAGCTACAGTCCAACAGTTCCTGCCAGAACATTGCCTCCTACTGGTACATGAGGGGTAACGCACTTCAGTGTAAACAAGTCTACCATCCAGATGCCGACATCTATGTACTAAAGCCTTGTTCACACTGCAGACTGTAATGCTCAATACAGTTTTGTTACAAGTGACGAACTCGGATTTGTGTTTGTTCGGACAGCAGTCATTTGCTAACATGGCTACGCTAGTTGTCACAGTAATGACGGGTATTGTGCACAGTGATTTAAGCTGATTGGTGGTGCTCATGCTTCCTATCACTCAGAAGTTCTGTAGAAGACTAAGGTGACAATGCCTGCCATGGATGTTGCTTTGAATGTTCAAAAAGATAAGCTGAGCCAACATTCAAAACTAGTCCTTTTTGTCTAGCCTCAGCAATCAACTAGCTGGGTAGCTGTTTAGCTTTTGAGCACATTTACTAATTTGTTTGTAAACAGTTAACAAGCTAGTTAGCTACCACATGTCCCTAATATACAGTGCATTCTGAAAGTATTCAGACCCCTTGACTTTTTCCAGATTGTTACATTATAGCTTTATTTCAAAAATGTATTAAATACTTTCCCCATCATCAATCTACACACAATGCCTCATAATGACAAAGCAAAAACAGATTATTTTTCCATATCTAAAAAAAAAACGCTGAAATCCCATTACATAAGTATTCAGACCCTTAACTCGGTACTTTGTTGAAGCACATGTGGCAGCGATTACAGCGTCAAGTCTTCTTGGGTGTGATGCTACAAGTTACGCACACCTGAATTTGGGGAGTTACTCCCTTTCTCTGCAGATCTTCTCAAGCTCTGTCAGGTTGGATGGGGAGCATCGCAACACAGCTATTTTCAGGTCTCTCCAGAGATGTTAGATTAGGTTCAAGTCCGGGGTCTGGCTGGGCCACTCAAGGACATTCAAAGACTTGAAGACTGCGTTGTCTTGGCTGTATGCTTAGGGTCGTTGTCCTGTTGGAAAGGTGAACCTTTGCCCCAGTCTGAGGTTCTGAGCGCTCTTGAACAGTTTTTTTTTAATCAAGAATCTCTTTGTACTTTGCTCCTTTCATCTTTCCCTCGATCCTGTCTAGTCTACCAGTCATTGCCGGTGAAAAACATCACCACTGCATGACGCTGCCATCACCATGCTTCACCATAGAGATGGTGCCAGGTTTCCTCGACGTGACACTTGGCAGTCATGCCAAAGAGTTTAATCTTGGTTTCATCAGACCAGAGATTCTCCCCCGATTGCTCAGTTTGACCAGGTGGCTATCTCTAGGAAGAGTCTTGGTGGTTCCAAACTTCTTCCATTTAAGAATGATGGAGGCCACTGTGTTCTTGGGGACTTCCAATGCTGCAGAAATGTTTTGGTGCCCTTCCCCAGATCTGTGCCTCGACAATCCTGTCTCGGAGCTCTACGGACAATTCCTTCGACCTCATGGCTTGGTTTTTGCTCTGACATCCACTGTCAACTGTGGGACCTTATATGAACCGGTATGTGTCTTTTTCGACATTATGTCCAATCAATTTAATTTACTCCAGGTGGACTCCAAGCAAATTGTAGAAACATCTCAAGGATGATCAATGGAAACAAGATGCACCTGAGCTCAATTTCGAGTCTCATAGCAAATTATCTGAATACTTATATATATATACAGTGGGGCAAAACAAGTATTTGGTCAGCCACTAATTGTGCAAGTTCTCCCACTTAAAAAGATGAGAGAGGCCTGTCATTTTCATCATAGGGACACTTCATCTATGACAGACAAATGAGATTTTTTTTCTCCAGAAAATCACATTGTAGGATTTTTTATGAATTTATTTGCAAATTATGGTGGAAAATAAGTATTTGGTCACCTACAAACAAGCAAGATTTCTGGCTTTCACAGACCTGTAACTTCTTCTTTAAGAGGCTCCTCTGTCCTCCACTCGTTACCTGAATTAATGACACCTGTTTGAACTTGTTATCAGTATAAAAGACACCTGTCCACAACCTCAAACAGTCACACTTCAATCTCCACTATGGCCAAGACCAAAGAGCTGTCAAAGGACACCAGAAACAAAATTGTAGACCTGCACCAGGCTGGGAAGACTGAATCTGCAATAGGTAAGCAGCTTGGTTTGAAGAAATCAACTGTGGGAGCAATTATTAGGAAATGGAAGACATACAAGACCACTGATAATCTCACTCGATCTGGGGCTCCACGCAAGATCTTACTCCCCCCGTGGGGTCAAAATGATCACAAGAACGGTGAGCAAAAATCCCAGAACCACATGAGGGGACCTAGTGAATGACCTGCAGAGAGCTGGGACCAAGTAACAAAGCCTACCATCAGTAACACATTACGCCGCCAGGGACTCAAATCCTGCAGTGCCAGACGTGTCCCCCTGCTTAAGCCAGTACATGTCCAGGCCCATCTAAAGTTTGCTAGAGAGCATTTGGATGATCCAGAAGAAGATTGGGAGAATATCATATGGTCAGATGAAACCAAAATATAACCTTTTGGTAAAAACTCAACTCGTTGTGTTTGGAGGACAAAGAATGCTGAGTTGCATCCAAAGAACACCATACCTACTGTGAAGCATGGGGGTGGAAACATCATGCTTTGGGGCTGTTTTTCTGCAAATGGGACCAGGACGACTGATCCGTGTAAAGAAAAGAATGAATGGGGCCATGTATCGTGAGATTTTTAGTGAAAACCTCCTTCCATCAGCAAGGGCATTGAAGATGAAACGTGGCTGGGTCTTTCAGCATGACAATGATCCCAAACACACTGCCCGGGCAATGAAGGAGTGGTTTCGTAAATAAGCATTTCAAGGTCCTGGAGTGGCCTAGCCAGTCTCCAGATCTCAACCCCATAGAAAATCTTTGGAGGGAGTTGAAAGTCCGTGTTGCCCATCAACAGCCCCAAAACATCACTGCTCTAGAGGAGATCTGCATGGAGGAATGGGCCAAAATACCAGCAACAGTGTGTGAAAATCTTGTGAAGACTTACAGAAAACATTTGACCTGTCATTGCCAACAAAGGGTATATAACAAAGTATTGAGATGAACTTTTGTTATTGTCCAAATACTTATTTTCCACCATAATTTGCAAATACATTTATAAAAAAATCCTACAATGTGATTTTTTTTCTAATTTTGTCTGTCATAGTTGAAGTGTACCTATGATGAAAATTACAGGCCTCTCTCATCTTTTTAAGTGGGAGAACTTGCACAATTAGTGGCTGACTAAATACTTTTTTGCCCCACTGTATAAGGTATTTCTGTTTTTATTTTTAATACATTTGAAAAAACTTTTAACCTGTTCACTTTGTCAGCATGCGGTATTGCTTGTAGATTGATGAGAAAAATAAACGTAACAATTTTAGAATAACGTAATAATCTGGAAAAAGTCAAGGGCTCTGAATACTTTCCGAATGCACTGTAAATGAAAACCGTACCGGTTGATACATTCAATGTATTTTCAACGTCGATTCCAGATCCCAATACTTAGAAGGAACGTTAATTCAACCAGTGTGTGCCCATGCAGTGAGTGGATCAGTTGTAAGAGCTAGGAATGTATTTGTATTTGCTAGACAATAAAGTATTCGATCAACAATACAAATCTGCTTAAATGTTAGAACTTCACCCACTTTCAAGATGTTCTTTTCTACTTTGTTATACAAGACAACCCGTTGTAGAATAAATGGCCTGATTTCTATTGTTTCTTATGTGCATGACTGTGCATGAACTTGGTGATTTGGCATCTGATGTTTTCTAGTGTTGATATCTACTGTGATACAAAGTGTTTGTCAGTTCCAGGAAATGTATCAGGTTCTTTTTAAAGGTTCCACCCTCTCACTTATTTCCACTGTTATCAAATAAATATCAAACGGCTCAGTGAAAGTGGCGAGGGCGGGTCCTCCTGAGACGTAGAGCCAGTGGGTGAGTAGGAGGAATAGAGCTCTCATTTGCGTTGCCTCCACAACTGTCACGTGATATTTGATTGCCACGTCTTGAGGTTAGTCACAACCACGGTGCGTCCTTTATTGAAAGGGGGAGATCAAGCTGATCCTAACTGTTATAGGCCAATTTCTATTTTGCCCTGTTTATCAAAAGTGTTGATAGTCTTATACTCAGCTGGCCCCTCCCAAGATGTTGTGTTAATCGCTCTGCAACAAAGCTTTCTTAGTGTCCAACAAGCGTTCTCTGCCCTTAACAGTACTCCGAACACCTCCAAAATAAAGGTAATGTGGTTTGGTACAATGCCCCTCTCCCCACCGGTGTGATTACTACCACTGAGGGTTTAGAGTTTGAGGTAGTCACCCCATACAAGTACTTGGGAGTATGGCTAGATGGTACAATGTCCTTCTCTCAACACATATCAAAGCTGCAGGCTAAAGTTAAATCTAGACTTGGTTTCCTCTATCGTAATCGCTCCTCTTTCACCCCAGCTGCAAAACTAACCCTGATTCACATGACCATCCTACACATACTAGAGAGACGTAATTTATAGATCGCCAGGTAAGGGTGCTCAAGCGGCTAGATGTTCTTTACCATTCGGCCATCAGATTTGTCACCAATTCTCCTTGTAGGACACATCACTGCACTCTATACTCCTGTAAACTGGTCATCTCTGTATACCCGTCGCAAGACCCACTGGTTGCTGCTTATTTATAAAACCCTCTTAGGCCTCACTCCCCCCTAACTGAGATACCTACTGCAGCCCTCATCCTCCACATACAACACCCGTTCTGCCAGTCACATTCTGTTAAAGGTCCCCAAAGCACACACATCCCTGGGTCGCTCCTCTTTTCAGTTTGCTGAAGCTAGCGACTACACGCAACCTTGACAGTTTTATCTCCATCTCTTCATTCAAAGACTCAATCATGGACACTCTTACTGACAGTTGTGGCTGCTTCGCGTGATGTATTGTTGTCTCTATCTTCTTGCCTTTGGTGTTGTCTGTGCCCAATAATGTTTGTACCATGGTTTGTGCTGCTACCATGTTGTTGTCATGTGGTGTTGCTACCATGATGTAACAGTATAGACTTTATGTCAGCCCTCGCCCCGACCTGGGCGCGACCAGGGACGCTCTGCACACGTCAACAGTCACCCAAGGGGAACCACTACTTCAAGGTCTCAGAGCAAGTGAAGTCACCGATTGAAACACCACTACCGCGCACCCCCCGCTAACTAGCTAGCCATTTCACATCGGCTACACTCACCCCCCTTTTGACCTCCTCCTTTTTCCGCAGCAACCAGTGATCCGGGTCACGGCACCAATGTAACAGTATAGACTTTACGTCCGTCCCCTCGCCCCGACCTGGGCGCAAACCAGGGACGCTCTGCACATGTCAACAGTCACCCTCGAAGCATCGTTACCCATCGCTCCACAAAAGCCGCGGCCCTTGCAGATCAAGGGGAACCACTACTTCAAGGTCTCAGAGCAAGTGACGTCACCGATTGAAACGCCACTTGCGCGCACCACTGCTAACTAGCTATCCATTTCACATCGGCTACACTGTGTTGTCATGTGTTGCTGCCATGCTATGTTGTCTTAGGTCTCTCTTCATGTAGTGTTGTGGTTTCTCTCTTGCCGTGATGTTGGTTTTGTCCTATATTTGTTTTATTAGATATTTTTTGTAGGCTGGTATTGTAAATAAGAATTTGTTCTTAACTGACTTGCCTAGTTAAATAAAGGTTAAATTACTCGTTCATACGCCTACAGCTCAATGTGCTCAAGCCGCCCATATGAGTCATGTGATGATCATGTTGTAGCCTGTTGTCGATGGTGTCACACGTCATGATTACCTGCTGTGTTCCTTCTCCATTTCACCAGTGTGTGGAAGAAAAACCATAGCTTTAAAGGAACTGAAAGCACAAATGTTTTTTTTCTTTCTCCAATGGTGTAGATCTTACTCACTCACTGTGTATTTACAGTACCTGATTGAAAGTACACCAAGAGGATAGACCAGTAATCAACCTTGGAGGCAGAAACCTATGTTTAGATAATGTACTAAACCTTTATCTTTGTAAAGACCAAACACTTGAAACTGCACTAAAAAGCACTCATTCATTCCCTTTATAGCATATCCATCAAAATAAACCAAATCCACTTGCTCTGTAAAATGAACCCTCCACTTATTTGATTTAGATTAGATTTATTAGGATCCCCATAAGCCAAAGCCAATGGCAACAGCTAGTCTTACTGGGGTCCGACACACAACGAAAAATACATTACAGACAAATAACTTATCCACTTATTCTCAGTACATGCAGGTAGATAAGGAAGTGTAAGACACTTTCCTTAGAATCTCTACCAGTTTAACTGCTGTATGTGGGAACTGTTCCTGAGAAAACCGCTGTCATGCATGGCCTACGAGGATGCCTCACCCAAACCAGAAATGTATTGATTTATGAAACATATTCATGAAAATATTCTGTAAATATATCAATCATCAAATGTCTTTTGTCATTAAGTATCTCAAGCATCCACATTAAGAGGTAACTAACCTGTATTGTGTCACAACGCAATTTTAATCAGCCGAAATAAGGTTAACTGTACATTGAGCATTATGCTGTGCTGTAAGCATGCATGCAAAATATTTTAACTGTAGCTTGGGTGACCATCATCTGTTGTCCACTCAACTCCTTTGTAACATGATACTATATTGTCCAAATACATGTATTCAATATTTGTCATACGTTTTAAGTCTCATGCAAATATGTAGCCTGGGTGTTTTTGCATATTTATGTGTACTGAATAAATATAATGTCCTTGATTCTAAACCTGTATGGCCAAAACATTTCATTTAAGAGCAACTTGACTCTCAGGGGGAGGGTTTATGGTTCTGGCTGTTGTCAATCTCATCTGTCAGTTGAGCTGCAGCCACGACTCAGAGAGCAGGTGAGTTCATTGCAGGAGGAAATGGTGTCTGGCATTCCAGAGGGAAAAACGTTGTAGTATCAGCCTCTGTGTGTGTGCTGTATCACAAGAAAGACAAGCTCTAGATTTTCAACTATAGACTTTATTTTGACAGACATACCACTATGGCATGTTATGCAAATTGAATTATATTTCACCGTTCCTGAAAGCTATTCTTCTTGTTTCAGATTCAAAATGATGTGTGTGGTAGTGTGTGTACGTCAGTGGAGGCTGCTGAGTGGAGGACGGCTCATAATAATGGCTGGAACAGAGTAAATGGAATTTGATATCATTCCACCTATTCTGCTCCAGCCATTACCACGAGCCCATCCTCCCCAATTAAGGTGCCACCTGTGGTGTATCTTGGGGTTATTCAACGTCCGCTCTTACGATATGAATCGAATACAAGCTGCTCATATTTCAAGAACTAACCTCATATTCAATAGAACTTCACCTACTACTGAACAATATGTAACAGTACAAAGTAAGAACAGTGCCGGGTAACTGGGTAGGTACAGTATCAAGTCTCAGGCAGTCCCACTGTGTTGTAATGCCACACCAGGAAGATCAGAGAAAGAGGGGAAGAACTCTAAGGGCTTACCTATGACAAGCTGCATTCTGACCCAGACTCTGTATTGGGCTCAGATGAGGAAGTGAAATGATTGCATTTGTCTTTTGCTTCCTTGCTGGCATTGGTCTGAGCAAAGTCTCTGGAGACTTCCTCATATGACTAATAAGAGTACACACAGGTTCTGTCTCTCCATGAGATTGACGCTCTCTCACACACATCAACAGGTTCTCCACCAGACAAGCAGGCTGACTGATGCTCCTTCTAACTGCCACCTACTGGAACTGTAAGTAGAGAGGGAGCAGAATTAGCACACAATCCACCTAATGTCCAAATCTTGTTCAGCTGCAAGGGTTTACTGTATGTAAATGTTTGTAACTTCTTAGAGCTGATATAATTTATTTAGGTAGTTTTGGTTTCTTTGATAGTTCACTGGAATTGTCTTTATGTTGTTTGCTTGAGAGTTTGGCAAGTGTTCATTTCAACTACCACACAGTTCAGTGAGTGAGACACGAAGTGTGTGATCGTTGTAAGACAGGCGTGGGAAGCCTCATACTCTGCATTCAGGACTGTGTCTAGTCTTGTAGAGGTGGTGCAGAAAGAGTGTTCTGGTTTGAGATGCAGCGGTGAGAGAGGATGTGGTTAGAAGTAGATTGTTCAAACTATTCAGAGGTAGAAGATCAACAAACCTAATCTCATTTTTGTCACGTGCAAATGAGTGGGGGTGTGGGGTATCGTAACCCATATTTATCTTGGAATTATCACCCCTATATAGTTGTGCATTAACTGGCATGGTATGCTTCTCTATTAGAGTTTACTTGTAAACTGAGCAATGTTTGTCTTAGCCTGACATTTTCTTCCTTATTCTCCAAGAGGCTTTTATGATGTATCAATAAACATTAAACACGTCTCTTATCAAACTCCTGTCAGGACTCTGTCTGTTGGGTCTACTCTGTCTAAGGTTGTCACCTGTTGTATTCGGCGTATGTGACAAATAAAATTAGATTAGATCTTGAAAACACCAATGCCTTTCAAATTTGAATGTGGTCGGGATGAAAGGGTGCTCTTAGGCAACAGGTGATGGGGCATACAAACGTGTGTGTGTGTGTGTGTGTGTGTGTGTGTGTGTGTGTGTGTGTGTGTGTGTGTGTGTGTGTAACACTGCATGTTAAAGTAGAGATATGGAGTTTCAATTTGTGCTTGTTCACTGTCACCATGATAGTCCACGATTGGTGAAAAATACATTCCTGAAGTTTTTAACACTTTCTAAATATGTATGCTATTCTTAGATATAACATCAACATTCCATAGGCCTACCCAGAATAGAAGGTAAAGGGTGTGGTGAAGGTATGCACAGCATGTCACTTTTCTACTTTTTATACTCAGTCATTGGTAGAGTCACTTTGTAAAATAATTATTGGGGTTTTCCAGACCACTAAATGGAGGATGTGTCTGACTGGACTGATGTAAAGTATTTGCGAAACAAATATCATAAATAATTTCTGTTTTGGTTCAAAGAGAGGAATATCCTCATTAATTCTGGTGGTTTATATTTGTTATGACAACGGACGCTAGTTGTATCAAACACTTTATTTAAGTTCACCTGAGCCTATAGGGGCTTTCTAGACCAGTATGACGTGAGCGTCTGCGTGCAGTCATGAGACTGTGGCAGCGCGAGCAGCCGATTCTATCCTTGTGCAGTGTGCACCTAACCACATTGAAAGTATCTGAAAGCCCCGTGACCTCCACCATGCTTCTTCATGTGTTTACAGAGTTGAGGTTGCCTCACCTCACCCCCCCTGGCCTTCCTGCACCTGTCAGATCTTCCAAAACTGATGCTGTTGTTGTGGAAACCGTGATGAAGTGATAGAAAAAGGAGACGAGGAGGATTCCCCAACAGACAGAGTCCTGACAGGAGCCTGGAAGGATACTACTACTAGACACTGACAGACCTGAGGCAGAGTGTGCCACACTGAGCTGAGGACCAGCAGCATGGACCAGCAGCATGGAAAAGTGGAGCGCTTCCTCAAGCTGGGCTACTCCCATAGTGACATTGTGCGTGTGCTAGAGAGCCTGCGTCATGACGCCCAGACCAACGAAATACTGGAGGAGCTGATCAAGACCTGCCAAATCACCACTACAACAACCACCACCACCCCATCCATACCAGCCAGCCGCTCAGCCCACTCCAGCCCACAGCTGGTCCCTCGAGGCTGCAGCTCTCCCCACCCCAGCCAGTCCCTACGGCCCAGCTCAGCTACAGACAGGGATCCCACTTTGGGATTCAGACCGGTGGTAATTGATGGAAGCAATGTGGCCATGAGGTGAGAGTACTACTTAATTTTGGACTATAGGAATTTTAGCATTAAATAGATAAAGACAGAGTATTAAATGAAATGCTGGCACTAATTAAGCTAATGTATGTACTAATGAAAACACAACCACATAGCGATTTATCTGGTCACCCACAGCACCTGTATAGTCAGATATGTTATAACAATAGTGAAAAACACATGCTACAAATACTTTGAAATAATCAACAGGTGACAGAGGTAGGTGTTGACACTGCAGCCCGAAACTGAGAGGAACAAAACGAGAAGTTCACTTCTCATAAATCAGATGTTATTTTGTCCAACACAGATCACATGTCTCAAACTAAAGCTGGGGGGGAGCTGAACTTTGAAGGATTCTACTTCTCAGGCAAACTCACTTCTCTTACTCAAATGAACTCTGGCATAAATCTCAGTGACAGTTTGCTTACCAAGCAGCCTTTGATTACTGAAGTCCTGAGTTTCCTTGTTCCTAAAGGTCTCTGTCCCTAAAGCTTTAACTCCAAAACACTACGTAAACTTTCTAAGCAAACTACTAATCATTGTGTATTTTCTATAACCTGTGCTATTGTTGTTGGGCTCGGTGCCCTGCCCCAGTGGCTTTATAAGGCAACAATGTCTTATCTTTGGTGTCCTGTTATGCAAAGTTGCCTACCACTTCCTGATGGTTGAGTGCAGGGAAACCCCACGCTATATATAGTGCTGTCTGTATAGGCAAATGATCCACTCCCTGTGATCAGCTGCCAGTCAGGGTCTGGTAGGCCTTATAGCATTATAGGTCTTAGGCCTGTCTAAAGTATTGCTGGAGACATCGCACCACTATTAGGATGCTGCAGTTCACATGTGATACAAGGTTACAAAAGTGTGACATATCTTCTCCAAGACATTCTGTTATTCCAGTTTTTGATAATTTGGGGAGATAGTTTTCACTTTAGACTTGTTTCTGGGATTAAAGGACACACAACAGTCTCTTTGCTGGGGCTATGCAAAAGAGTGAATTGGAGTAGGTGAGTCACACAGCTAGCTGGCTTCAGTCGTTTTAGAACTGAAAAAGGGAAGCTAATGTTCTACTGTGGCTCCTGTCTTTGCAGCCATGGCAACAAGCAAGTGTTTTCGTGCCGGGGGCTGTTGCTGGCAGTCAGGTGGTTTTTGGAGAGAGGTATCCGTGACATCACAGTGTTCGTGCCTCTATGGAGAAAGGAGCAACCCCGTCCTGAGGCCCCCATGACAGGTAGGACACACCTGTTATACTATCTGACCAGGGCTAGATGGCACTGTGGAGCCACAGGTCACCAACACAGTATTGATGGCCTTTTATAACTGAGAATTGTTGTTTACACCCTGTATGCTGTGCACTACTTTCTTGTCTTTTTAAATGATTGATATGATAGAATCCATCAAGTCTATGGAACTCTAACCTCTCGTCACGTGACCCTGCAGATCAGCCCATCCTCCATGAGCTGGAGAAGAGAAAGATCCTGGTGTACACCCCGTCACGCTGCGTCAACGGGAAGAGAGTGGTGTGTTACGACGACCGCTACATCATCAAACTGGCCTACGAGTCCGACGGCATCGTTGTGTCCAATGACAACTACAGAGACCTGCAGATAGAGAAGCCAGAGTGGAAGACGTTCATAGAGGAAAGGCTGTTGATGTACAGCTTTGCCAATGACAAGTAAGTCTCAACACTAAGACTTACAGCATCTAAGAGGGCATCTGACGCAGGGCCTATAAGGAGGATATAAACCATTTAATTTGGGGTTGGCATATGAGAGTTGGTATACCACATGTTACACCACCTACAAAATCCCTCCTGCTTATATACTTGTAATACATCTGTAATGAAGACTTGACTTCAAGAGTTTTGGGCATCATGTTTACATCATATTCATATGACTTTATATTCAAGGTTCATGCCTCCTGATGATCCTCTGGGAAGGAATGGCCCAACGATTGACAACTTTCTGAGAATAAAGCAGTGGACCCCAGAAAACAAGAAGGAGCGTTGCCCATATGGTTGGTAGATATTGTACAATACACACTTTTATTTTCAGTTTCCTACCTCATTCACCTGGGGGTTTTGACTGTAACTCATCCAATGTGAGCCAGCTGAGCAGGATTTGATTTGTAGTTTGTGACTAGTAGTTGGGTCGGTTGTAATTCCATTTGGCTGCCTGTCAGTCGGCTGTTGGCAATGGGAGAGCAGCACCACTCCAAGGCTACAGCACAGCGCCACTCACAAACAAAATACCTTATTATCAACACCCAGGATAATAAAGCTAATGGCAGGCCTGGGATTATTCTTGTCAGAGGAGTACAACGGACCCTCATAGCACTCTGCCGTGTACCTAGTGGAACAAAAACAGGCTGGAGACTAGACATATTTTGTTTGCTTTGCTAAGTGTGTTTACAGTACTAAAGAAGGGGGGAAGAGGGCTTTACAGTGAGTGCACTCAGACAGACACACATCCTAGTTGACAGTCTCTTTAAAGAGTTACAGGGTCACATATGTGAGCCATGTTTTTGAAAGCCCATAAATATTCCTTATACGTTTCTTTCCAGGGAAGAAGTGTACTTATGGAGTGAAGTGCAAGTTCTACCACCCAGAGCGCTCCAACCAATCGCAGCTGTCTGTAGCAGATGAGCTTAGAGCCAAGAGCAAACCTGCTGCTCAGACAGACAGGGAGTGGTCATTTCTCCCCTCAGGCCTCGGCCAGGAGGGCCATATCTACACATCCCTTTATGAGCCGGATCACACTACTAATCATCTACACAGATATCCTTCCACACCGCCTCACCTTAGAAAAAATGAACATTCCCATTCCCACAGGGCTTTGCCAAGTGATCAGTTCACCAGCCAGAGAGAAACAGGCAGCCCAGTTCTACAGCACAAATCCAGCCACCACTTCTGCCCCAGCCCAGACACTGACGAGGCCTTTGGCTCCTTGGAGACCTCGCTGTCCAGACTATATGTCCAGGACCAGACAAACAACCCCAAGGGGCCCGGGGTGTCTTACACATACAGCAGTGGGGTGGCCGGGTGTAGCCAGGGCAGTGGGGACGTCTACCCTTCCAGCACTTACAGCAGCCACAGTTACGGCAGCAACACACAGAGGCTCAGCCTGGGTGGGCATTCCTCGGGAGTCCACTATGCCCCCCAAAGACTGCTACAGTGTGGCTGTGACCACTCACAGAGCTGTGAGTGCAGCCAGTGCATGTACGGCCACCAGCATCTCCAGCCACAGCTAAGAAAGAGCTCCTATGTTGTTCACAGTAACCCCATCCATTTCACCGAGCAGCAGTACTTTCAGAGTCCTCCCCCACAAAGGCAGAGTCACAGCCTCCCAGAACACAGCCCGGGACAGGGCCTCTCTGGTGAGAGAGTGGAGATGACCAGGTCCAATGGAGGTAAAGCTGCAGATAGTGAGCAGAGGAGAAGTGTGAAGAACCAGCTCAGCACCCTCTTCCCCCCCAGCATGGTAGACTATGTGATGAGTCTGTACCCACACACCCTCAACAAGTCAGAGCTGGTTCCTCTGATCCAGAGGTTCAGAACCAGCCACGTTCCCTTCTAACGTGCAAGATCTTTCTCTGTAAGCATTAAACACAGTAGTTCCTCAGCAGACTAGAGACAAGCTTGAAAATGTAGCAGTCTGTGCTGAATTTCCTATGTATGTATATAGGTCAAGTGCAATGCACTACCATCTCCTGAATGATGCTAGTTCATTTTGAATCTAGCATTGCCTTAAAGATTATCAAAGCAGCATGTGTTGTTTTAACATGTAGCCTCAAACTGAGGGAAGCTATTTGACAGAATGGGTGTTAACCTGTACGGTATGCAGAATAATACTGTCCTTGTCATTTGTTTGTTGTCCATATTAAAAATAAGTCCTTGAAAATTGTCTGATGATCTGTCTCATTTACCAATTTACACCGCCAAGCTTCCTGAACTTTATCATACCAACTATTTTAGGTCTCTACTGCCATCTACTGGAGTGAGGAGATGTGACAATCGTCATGACATCACTGCAAGCCAACAACCAATGGAATGGAATCTAAATGTGGAATATCTAGTAAGAAATCCAGAATTTCAGAATAGATTTTTTTTATTTTTACAAATAACTTATCTGTTACAAAGACAGTTTTCCCAGCTTAAATCAAAAAAACACTTTAGTTATCCAAATTAGTTTTTTTTATGAATAAAACATTTATTAACCGACTTCACACCGAGCTGCAGATAAAGCTGAACAATTTGTTTCTTTGGGGTTTTTACAGAAAAAAATGTTATAAGTGCTTAAGAGACAACTAAGAATTTGGCTTCTACCGAATCAGTTTTTGACAATACTAAGCTTTGGTAAAAAAAAAAAAAGAAAAGACATCTTAATTTGTGACTGCATAGATTGTCAATACAAATGCCATTCTAAGGCGTGTGGCAGCATTTCACAACGTGAAAAACAAACAATAATAACCCATTCCACAATTAAGGTCAAATCATTACAATGGTCAACTTTTAAACTATCCTCATAAAAAAAAAGCTTCACAGGACAAATTAAACCAAATAAAAACATGATTATACAATGAGGACAGACACTATTTTGTCTCACTTTATTGGAAATATAACAATGGCACTGTCTTTATTGTCTTTTATTAGAGATATTCTAAACTTCTGGCCAGGGGTAGATACGGTGAAGCACATACCTATATAAATATCTGCTGATTTGAAAGAGGAATACTTTAAAACATATTCATTTGGAACACTTACCCAATTTATACTGCATAGCAAAATATTTTGATTCTGAAAGCCCTCAGGAAACAGTCGCCTTCCACCAAGCTGTACAAGGACCTTAACACCTTAATACAATTACCAAAGTCTGTCTTTCTTTCATCCGACTCGAAAGCTTCTATTCTGATGCAAGTTTTAGGTGAACTGTAAAAATTCATGCATCTCTTGGCACTGAGGTGTAAAAGTCCCCAAATATTAAACCTACATTCCAGTTGTCAGATAAGATGGCAGTTTGTCATTCTGCTTATGAGCTTTTTTCACCTGTCCAAGAGCTCTTGCATCCTAAAAAAAACTCCTCCATCTTTCTTTTGACTTTGCTGCATCTGCAGATCGTACACAGGAAATTCAGCATATACACAAGCGATGAACAACAGACTGAGCGGAAGAAGCTTCATGACTGCATAGTTTTCATTCAACTGCGCCTCTTTTTTCCACAATGCTTCAATTCTCACAGAAATCAAGTAAAAAGCTTAAAAGGGACACCGTACTTATTGGTTTGAAAGAAAATGGAAACAAAACAAGACAAAACAAAGTAAATAAAGTCTATAAAGCTATACTTACAGGAAATACAAGTGATTCATAGTGAGGAAGAAGGCATTTAAGGCACATTCAAAAATGATGTACAGTAAAAAGCATAAGGGTATTTCCTCCCTCCATGTACTGTACACATAAAACATGCAATTGAGTTTCCGTTCTTTTTACTCTAGATTGAAGAGACGCAGATTGATAAGGGACATTACAGAAGACGAGAGAAAAGTTTTGGTGGCAGTAAGTTTCCCCCTGTCATCCTCTAGAAACAGAAACCAAACAAATTGTCAACAAGTAGTCTGTTAGTTTTCCCTTCAGGTGTGAGGTGACGGCTGACCAAAGTTCCCATTCCTGATTAGGCCATCACAGAAGAAAAAAATCAGCAAATGCACGTTGGCACCCATATTGGCTTACGTGTTTGTGTGTGCCAACACACTGCAGGACAACTTGTTAATACTGTATATGGAAAAGGCGAGGCACCCCCAGGGGTAAAGTCGCCTGCCGAGCGTTGAGCAGGAGGAGGGAGGGGGGTGACCCCACGCATGCAGAGACTCCAAGGTGAGGTATCATCCAACTCTGCTGGCTTAGTAAAGTAACACAACCTGTAAACACTATCCAGTCAAGCCTTCAGTGGATAGCATTCTACAAACCTTGGAGGAGGGGGAAAGAAACAGTCCCAAAATGGAAAAAAACTACAAACCTTGGAGGAGGGGGGAAAGAAACAGTCCCAAAATGGAAAAAAACTACAAACCTTGGAGGAGGGGGAAAGAAACAGTCCCAAAATGGAAAAAAACTACAAACCTTGGAGGAGGGGGAAAGAAACAGTCCCAAAATGGAAAAAAACTACAAACCTTGGAGGAGGGGGAAAGAAACAGTCCCAAAATGGAAAAAAACTACAAACCTTGGAGGAGGGGGGGGGGAAAGAAACAGTCCCAAAATGGAAAAAAAAATACAAACCTTGGAGGAGGGGGGAAAGAAACAGTCCCAAAATGGAAAAAAAATACAAACCTTGGAGGAGGGGGGGAAAGAAACAGTCCCAAAATGGAAAAAAATACAAACCTTGGAGGAGGGGGGGAAAGAAACAGTCCCAAAATGGAAAAAAAATACAAACCTTGGAGGAGGGGGGGAAAGAAACAGTCCCAAAATGGAAAAAAAACTACAAACCTTGGAGGAGGGGGGGGAAAGAAACAGTCCCAAAATGGAAAAAAACTACAAACCTTGGAGGAGGGGGGGAAAGAAACAGTCCCAAAATGGAAAAAAACTACAAACCTTGGAGGAGGGGGGAAAGAAACAGTCCCAAAATGGAAAAAAACTACAAACCTTGGAGGAGGGGGAAAGAAACAGTCCCAAAATGGAAAAAAACTACAAACCCCTGTCCATTCATTTTCTTACCACTAGAAAAAGAAGGGAAAAAACAGTCTTTTCTAATGTAGTTTCTTTGATTCGCATTGAAAGGTGATGCGGGTTGTTGGTATTGTTGGCGTCTTTGTGGCTCAGAAGTGCCGTGGGAACTCGCACTGTTCACAGCGGTTGAGGGCGGGGTGGTTGAGGAAGGTGCAGGCCGTGCAGCTCCACTGCGTCCCCTCGTCTTCCTCCTGGTCTGCTACAGTCTTAACGCTCTTACTGCTCGACTCTGGATGGAGGGAGGGAAGGAAAGAGAGAGCGGTAGACGGAGAGGAGTTAGTCACCCAACAGACACCAGAGATAAACACACAGACACACAGTCATCTGTAGAACATCAATCAAAATGAAGTCAGACTGTCAAGGGTTGTTCCTTCAAATTATGTATCTAGCTATCACCATATACAGTGCTGTTTTGGTTTCTGCAATAAAACTGGAATATTGTACTTGCACCACTGATGGGTTGAATTGGCAGTTGTTGGTAGTTGGTGAATCACTCTGGTTCTTTCACTCTCCAGGATGTGTATTGCACAAGAAAACACTTAATGCTAAGGAAGTATCAGAGTGCTAGGAGAATCCTATCAAATGTTAAAAAAGCAACAACATGCAAACCTCTCATCAACAAATGTCAACGGTGCTTTCTTTGTGTGAAATGGCAACATTGTATCTGAAGGTCATCTGTTGTAAGATTGTTAGGAAAAGGTGTGCAGGGTGGCTTTGATAAACATTTAGTATTTTACCTTTATTAATCAGGAAAAACCCATTGAGACCAGAGTCTCATTTACAAGGGCCCTGGGAACAATAAACCAACATGATCCATCTCAATACAACACTAAAAATGTACAATTACACATTCAAATTCAAAAGCAGCAGATAAAATTACACATCAATCAAAACAAGTGCAGTTCTCCTTCAACACATTCCTCATCAAAGTCCTGAACTGACCATTCGAGACCAGCGAGTCAAGCATCAAAGTGGCCTGCCGGTCATTCCATGCTATAGGGGCACAATTACTAAAAGCAATCTTCCCGGACTCTATGGAGATCTGTGAATCTTCTAGAACCAGCCAGTCTTGAGAGCGAGTCTGATGTTGGCTGGATTTCCAATTTAGAGGTGAGGTGAGGTAGTATGGGAGTTTCTGGAGAACTGCTTTATATACAAATAGCAGCCAATGTTGGGCCCTTCTGGTAGTCAGAGACTCACAGCCAACAGAACTATATAAAAGGCAATGATGTGTACAAACACTGTCTCCAGTGATAGACTGAATCTAAAGGTTTTAAAACAGAGGCTGCTGGGTTCATGTAGATTATATCATCATAGTCAGTACTAGGAGGGATGCTTGAACAATCTTCCTCTCGTTTTCAAAAGTAAGGCACAATTTTTTTCTATGAAGGAAACCGATCTTAAGTCTCAGCTTCTTTGTCAGTTTTTAAATGTGTGTTTTAAAGGACAGCTTATCATCAACCCAAATACCTAAATACCAGCGGAGACTGGTGAGAGGAGCTATAGGAGAACAGGCTCATTGTAATGGTTGGAACGGTATCAAACACATCAAACATATGGAAACCACATGCTTTACACCGTTCCATTCATTCCATTCCAACCATTACAATGAGCCCATCTTCCAATAGCTCCTCCCACCAGCATCCACCTCTAAATACTTATTATGAGGGACTTGCTCAATTTGGGCTCCCTTCAAGGTGCAGATACGCAGGTCTTTCGGGTCAATTTTATCTGGAGAACAACATAAACTTTTTTTTAATCAACATTTATCACTGATTGAAGATAGGTGAGCGACTCTTGAATTGAATCAAAGCCAAGCTGAAGGTTGTGAATGGCCTGCTGCACTGAGGGGGCACAGGAATATTACTGTGTCATCTGCATAGATGTAGGCCCCAGTTATTATTATTCAGGGACAAACCAACAGTACTAATGTAAATAGTGAACAGTAAAGGGCCTTGTATTGAGCCTTGTGGCACTCCTTTGGTTATGTTAATTAAACTGAACTCCATCAGCAGATATACATAGACTTCTGTCGTGCAGGTAGTTGTTTAACCAGTTGCTTGGTCAAGACCAATTTCATATCGCCTCCATAGTAGGAGTGCATGATTAACCATATTGAATGCTTTCGACAGATCAATATAAAGCGCAGCGCCGTGCTGTTTCATGTCTAGTGCGTTAACTGCAGTGCCTTCAGAAAGTATTCACACCCCTTGACTTTTTCCACATTTTGTTGTGTTACAGCCTGAATTTAAAATGGATTAAATGTTAATTTTGTGTCACTGGCCTACACACAATGCCCCATAAAATCAATGTGGAAATACGTTTTTAGAAATGTTTACAAACTAATTAAAAATGAAAATGTTATGAGAAGCCTAATTAAGTTCAGGAGTAAAAATGTGCTTAACAAGTCACATCAGTTGAATGGACTCACTCTGTGTGCAATAGTAGTGTTTAACATGATTTTGAATAACTACCTCATCTCTGTACCCCACACACAATTATCTGTAAGGTTCCTCAGTCGAGCATTGAGTCTCAAACACAGATTCAACCACAAAGACCAGGGAGGTTTTCCAATGCCTCACAAAGACGGGCGCCTATTTGGTAGATGGGTCGTAATAAAAAAATCTGATATTTAATATCCCTTTAAGCATGGCAAAGTTATTAATGACACTTTGGGTGGTGTATCAATACACCAAGTCACTACAACCACTCAGGGATTTCATCATGAGGCCAATGGTGACTTTAAAACAGTTACACAGTTTACTGGCTGTGATGGGAGAAAACTGAAGATGGATCAACAACATTGTAGTTACTCCACAATACTAACCTAAATGACCGAGTGAAAAGAAGGAAGCCTGTATAGAATAACAAATATTATATCAACATGCATCCTGTTTGCAACAAGGCACCAAAGTAAAACTGCAAAAAATGTGGCAAAGAAATTAACTTTGTCCTGAATATAAAGCATTTTGTTTGGGACAAATCCAACACAACACATCACTGAGTATCAGTCTTCATATTTTCAAACAGTGTGGTGTTGCGTCATGTTATGGGTATGCTTCTCAATGGCAAGGACTAGGGAGTTTTTTTTAGGATAAAAAGAAACAAAAATAGAGCTGAGCACAGGCAAAATCCTAGAGGAAAACCTGGTTCAGTCTGTTTTCCAACAGACACTAGGAGACAAATTCACCTTTCAGCAGGACAATAACCTAAAACACAAGGTCATATATACACTGGAGTTGCTTACCAAGACGACATTGAATATTCCTGAGTTGTCTAGTTAAAGTTTTGTCCTAAATCAGCTTGAAAATCGCTGGCAAGACTTGAAAATGTCTCTCTAGCAATGATCAACAACCAACTTGACAGAGCTTGAAGAATTGTAAAAATAATCATGTGCAAATATTGTACAATCCAGGTGTGTAAAGCTCTTAGAGACTTACCCAGAAAGACTCACAGCCAAAGGTTATTCTAACATGTATTGACTCAGGGGTGTGAATACTTACAGAGTGAGTTAAATTAGATATTTCTGTATCTCATTTTCAATAAATGTGAGAATTATTCTTAAAACATGTTTTACTTTGTCATCATGGAGTAATGTGTGTAGATGGGTCAGAAAAACAATCAATTTAATCCATTTTGAATTCAGGCTGTAACACAACAAAATGTGGAATAAGTGAAGGGGTATGAATACTTTCTGAAGGCACTGTATGTCCTTTATGACTAGAGAAGCAGCCGAGATAGTGCAGTGTCCTGGCCTAAAGCCTGACGGGTGAGAATTCAGAATACAATTGTCTAAAAAGGACCACAGCTGAGAATTTACCAAGAGTTCTAATGTTTTTTCGCTGAACAATCTCAAGTTTTGAGATTGGGTGATAATTATTAAGATGTCAGGGATCACCACCTTTGTGGATGGGAAGAACACAGGGCCTACACAGTATGATGGAGGAAAAGGAGAGGTTGGACAACTGGGACAGACACATGGATATACAGACGGATAGACAGAGCTACAGGTACCAACCCAGAGGGACAGACAGACAGATGACAGGCAGAAAGACAGACAGCTAGACAGACATACAAAGAGACAGACAGACAGCTACAGGTACCAACCCAGAGGGACAGACAGAGGGACAGAAGGAAATACAGAGAGACAGGCAGATAAGACAGACAGAAAAACAGACAGAGAGACAAACAGACAAGACAGATAGAAAAACAGACAGAGATACAGGTACCAACCCAGAGGAATAGACAGAGGGACAGGCAGACAGACAGGCAACAGAGCGACAGGCAGACAGAAGGACAGGCAGACAGAGGGACAAACAGACAAGACAGACAGAAAAACAGACAGAGATACAGGTACCAACCCAGAGGGATAGACAGAGGGACAGGCAGACAGAAGGACAGGCAGACAGAGGGACAAACAGACAAGACAGACAGAGATACAGGTACCAACCCAGAGGGATAGACAGAGGGACAGGCAGACAGACAGAGGGGCAGGCAGACAGACAGAGGGACAGGCAGACAGACAGAGGGACAGGCAGACAGACAGAGTGACATACACATAGAGGGACAGACAGACAGAGTGACAGACAGAGGGACAGGCAGACAGACAGAGTGACAGACACATAGAGGGACAGCAGGACAGAGGGACAGACAGACAGGCAGACAGAGTGACAGGCAGACAGAGGGACAGGCAGACAGACTGAAAGACAGATAGAGTGACAGACAGACAGAGGGACAGACTGAAAGACAGACAGAGTGACAGGTACCAACCCAGAGGGAGAGCAGCAGGGGGAGGAAGGGCAGAGGAGGGTTCCATGGTTAGGGTGGAGGTGACATTAAATGTTCTCCTGTCTTTCCCCAGGCCCTCTGGCTCTGACAGGTCCCAAGCACAGGATGAAGGGAAGGAAGGAGAGGAATGGCAGGGAAACAAAGATGACAGATGCAGAGGTGAAAAATACAGCATGTATGAATGAAAACCCTAACAGACATGAAAACTGCTAGGATGAAAGAATACATGATGTCATGAGAATTGACCAGGATAGAAATAAATACCTGTTAGAAACCATCACAAGTACCGATCTAAAGCCCAAGTACTAATAGATATTAATTTATAACAAAGTTTAAAATGACAGATGGTAGTGGAAGCAGAAGAGGGTCTGGTTGTCCAGAGGCGACCATGCAACCTTTTCTAAACTTACCAACAGATAAAGTACCTTTGGGTTTGGGTGGGACAGGACCTAGGAATCCAATGTTGTCATAGAAGTTATGAATGGCACTGGGATTAAAGTGTGGTCCTGCAACAAACCGAAACAAAGGATTGCAATACAGGACAGAGACTGCACCAAAGCCACCCTAAGCTAAATTGAAATAGTGAGCATCAGTATAGCATATGAACAAACATACACCAGTCACACATATGACCCAAGTAACACACTGCAGTCAAACACCTTAAGTTTTGGCCTAAATCACAAAAACAAATAAACTTAGAAAACAAACCCATAACACTTTACTCCTAACATATTTGTCTGTTGGCTTCAGTAAGAGGCCATATTCATTTCTGAGCCACTTTTGTTTCTCCGTATTTCACCTGTGTGACTGTGCAAGCTGGTGTATTAATCCTGTCAACCGTGGAGAGCTGCCAGGGGGCCTATAAATCCTGTGTTACCAACTAGCAACAGGATGCAATTCAGGAAACAACTGGTGGTTAACATTACAATGGCAGCACCTTGACTGCGTGTGCCGAGGGGATGTGACCAGACTAGGCCTGGCAGATGCAGACCTAATGCTACTACTACAGCTGTACTGTACACTCCACAGGTAATTTCCCCCTCTCTGCCTCGCTCTGCTACGCAGTACGATCCCCATTACAGAATACACAAACACTACTAAACATGAAATGAGCACCAGGCTGAAGCTGAACCTTCCTTGCATTGCTAAAGACTGCATGTTGAAACACCACAGTACACCATAAACACACTGGACGTACAAGCACATGTATGCACACCACACACAGAGAGCTGGTGTTTCATTCATCACAACACTGACAAGCACACCCAGCAAACCAAATGAGCCTCCTACCTTTTGTTTGAAGGAGATCGATTTCTTTAGTTAAGCAGTCAATGTCAATCTGCAGTATCCTGTTGTTGCATCGCAACTGCTGCATTTCCTCAATCTGATAAGAGAGAATGAATCAGGTTCATATAAACCGCCATTTACAGACAGACAGGCAGCACTGTCTGCTGAAGAGACACAGTGGAGGAGTAGAGAGAGTGACAGCCTAGGCACAAGCTGTACAGTACTGACACACAACACAAGCCTAGCCTATATTACGTCAATGGAGGTGCAGGGAGCCAAGTGGGCTAACACCGCAGAAGGAGAGTTCTCTCCAGATCTCTCTGGCCTAGTGAATACACAGAATACACAACTCAAGAGCTACTGAGCTGAAGTCCAGTCTTTTAACTTGACCTTCCATGTCCCCTTTTTCCTCTCCTGACTAACACACTGATAGCTGACAAAAACCGAAAACTCAAAGCACCACTTGATTTTGCATTCTGCTATATTTCAACAAACTCACAGCCGCACACTTAATGTAAACATGACGTTGGGTGAAAACATGGAAGTGTGTGTGCGTTTTTTGCCCCAAAGAATCATGGATTCCTTAGAAACATACAGTAAATACACTATGTGACTTAGGAGTGAGTTATGAAGTCAAATTGCCATGGATCTGCTAAGACTGAGCAATATCTCAAACATGCCGTACCCATTTGAAGTCATTTCTTACCAAGTCGGATATATATGAAGATAATATGCAGTTAAATCTGTAGTAAACAAAAGTGACCAAACTAAACACATGAATACAGCACAGGAGGATGCTGAGGGGAGGACAGCTCATAATAATGGATGGAACTGAGCCAATGGAATGGAATTAAACACCTGGGAACCATGTGTTTGATGTATTTGATACCACTCCACTGATTCCGCTCCAGTCCTTACCACAAGCCCGTCCTCACCAATTAAAGTGCCACCAACCTCCTGTGACAGTAGCTAGGAGAGTAGTGTCTGTGGGGACTTACCGAGGGGATTTGGGACTGGGAGTTGGATCGTTCTAGCCGTCTCCTGGTCAGATCGTTCTCCATCTCGTTGACTTCCTCTTTTAGCTTTTCCAGCTTCTTCTTCTTCAGCTCCAGCTCATGCCACAGCCGGTCCATGCGGGCCTTCTGGTGAACCAACAGGGCTACAAGATACATAGTACACATTAACACAACAAAACTGACATGGGGGCAGACTGATGGATTAGACCAGTGCTCTCCAACCCTGTTCCTTGGAGAGCTACCCTCCTGTAGGTTTTAACTCCAACCTTGTTCCTTGGAGAGCTACCCTCCTGTAGGTTTTAACTCCAACCCTGTTCCTGGAGATCTACCCTCCTGTAGGTTTTTAACTCCAACCCTGTTCCTTGGAGAGCTACCCTCCTGTAGATTTTAACTCCAACCCTGTTCCTTGGAGATCTACCCTCCTGTAGGGTTTAACTCCAACCCTGTTCCTGGAGATCTACCCTCCTGTAGGTTTTAACTCCAACCCTGTTCCTGGAGATCTACCCTCCTGTAGGTTTTAACTCCAACCCTGTTCCTGGAGAGCTACCCTCCTGTAGGTTTTAACTCCAACCCTGTTCCTGGAGAGCTACCCTCCTGTAGGTTTTAACTCTAACCCTGTTCCTGGAGAGCTACCCTCCTGTAGGTTTTAACTCCAACCCTGTTCCTGGAGAGCTACCCTCCTGTAGGTTTTAACTCCAACCCTGTTCCTGGAGAGCTACCCTCCTGTAGGTTTTAACTCCAACCCTGTTCCTTGGAGAGCTGCCCTCCTGTAGGTTTTAACAAGATTAATAGACAGGAACAGTTTCAGGACAGAAGTACATACATCTAAAAATGGCACACATAGCCTACATATTAATACATACACACAAACGATGGCGTTGTGCCATGAGGGGTTGTTTTGTCTGTTTTTTTTTAACCAGGTTTGCTGTTTATTTCAGCAATATGAGGTGGAAGGGAGTTCCATGCAATAATGGCTCTATATAATACTGTACACTTTCTAGAATTTTTTCAGGATTTTTGAGACTATGAAAAGACCCGGGTGGCATGTCTGGTGGGATAAGTGTGTGGGTGTCAGAGCTGTGTGTAAGTTGACTAAGCAAACAACTTGGAATTTTCAACACGTGAATGTTTCTTATGAAAAGAAGTGATGCAGTCAGAATCTCCTTAACTCTTAGCCAAGAAAGACTGGCATGCATAGTATTTACAGTGACTTCGGAAAGTATTCAGACCCCTTGACCTTTTCCACATTATGTTACATTGTATTCCTCTTTAAGGAATACCTAGGATAGGATAAGTAATCCTTCTCACCCCCCCCCCCTTTAAGATTTAGATGCACTATTGTAAAGTGACTGTTCTATTGGATGTCATAAGGTGAATGCACCAATTTGTAAGTCGCTCTGGATAAGAGCGTCTGCTAAATGACTTAAATGTAAATGTAAATGTTACGTTACAGCCTTATTCTAAAATATTCAGACCCTTTGCTATGAGACTCGAAATTGAGCTCGAAATTGAACAGGTGCATCCTGTTTCCATTTATAATTCTTGAGATGTTTCTACACCT